>NW_010243079.1:0-40523 GCF_000690775.1 Eurypyga helias | reverse complement strand
AGCCAGAGTTAAACCACGACAACTGAGTATCTTAGAGGATTTTTGTCAATGGTATACCAGAACACACTACAAGAACACAGTCAACACATGAAAAATATCTGTCAAGTATTTCTCTCATAATGGAGATAAATCATGCAATTTTTTAGTTTTGCATTTCATAACATGCATATCTAAAGTTTTACTACTGTATCTCCTGCATTATCCAAGGCAGAGTCTAAAGAAGGGCATTTTTACATCTAGAATGAGAGACTAGCATGCTCACTACGTGATAGCTCTTAGTTTCTCTAGCATTCACCACAGGCTTTGAATGACTCCTTACAAAGCATTGCTGTGTCTCCAACAGAAAGCATCTTTCAGCCTCTACCTTTGCCAGTCCTGTTGAAATTGGTCCCACTACTGGAACATCACAGAGTCTTTTCTAATATTGTCGTTTCAAACTATTCAGTACATGGAAGCAGAAGTCTGGCATCTCAAGTGTGACTTGAAATTTTATAGAAAATAAGTACAGCAATACCAGAATATTTGCTGAATTCATATTAACTCATCCTGATGAAAAGAAAGTGTACCAAAACCATTTCTTAAGGGCTGTGCAGATAATGCATCTTCAAGTAATAGTTACTCTCATAACAAGTGAATTAGGGCAAATATATATTTAATATCAAAGACTGCTATTTTTCTTCCCATATAGGTAAAATGCTGTCCTGGAGTGAATGTGTAGCAATGTGTCAGCTAAAAAATTATAAAGAAACTGTTTTTAAGGTCTATCTGCAAGCCACCTAAATGCACTGGTATGCTGAAAAACAACAATGCACTAGCTCTTCGGGACTCTTTTGCAGTTCTCACTATCCAAGAACTGAAACCGTGCCAAAGAAGCAGATATCAGAAAGAGAGCAAAGAGCCAAGGAAATATTCAGCATATTCACATATACAGGAATAATTTAAAAAACCCAACCACAACACACAACAACAAAGCCCACCAAAAAAAAACAGAAAACACAGACCGGGAAAAAACCCAACTAACACAGGATGCTAACTTTATTCCTGCAGAGAAGCTGACAACTGGAAAGAAGAGGCCATCTATGTTGAAATTCTCAAACATTCCTTGAACAGGCTGACCATTTATCCGGAAAGAGATGCTGGGGGCACTCAGGTCTAAACAGCAGCTGATAACATCGTCAGTTCTTAACAGGTGTTGGTTGGGAGAATTTACTGCTCGTGCTACACATCCTGTGAAAGTAAAGGAGACATATTTAGCAAAACTTCTGAAAACCATACAGCTTTTCACAGGAACCCAAAAAAAGAGAAAGAAAACATAGCAGTAGAGCACAAACATGTTAATATACAACTACCTAACCTATAACATCAAGATCTGATTCCAAGGTTGCAATATACTGATATACTCACATAAACAGTCAAAGCTAAGAAAACTAAATTTTATTCCTTACAGTAGAAGAAGTACAAATTGAAAGACAACCATTAGCATCTAATATGGAACCTAATGGTCTTTTCTAAAGAATGCTTCATTATTCAAGATAAGGACAAGTATCATACTTAAATACTTTAGGAAAAGTAAGGTACTTCTTGTTATTCAGGGCCACCATCATGGTAACCTCAAACCTGTATAAGATGGTAGTACTCTGTTTCATAATCAAACTACAGACCAGTATTTTTCTGGCTTCTACAAAGAAAGCAGCAATTTCGAGATATAGATATTCAGTAATATATGTATTTTTCTCAAATAGCTTTTGTATTAATTCTAAAGGATTTTTTTTTTTTTTTTTTTTGCATCAAATTACACTTGCACAGGCACACCTGCTTCCCAAAAGAAATAACCTATATAATACAGAAAAAGTAAATTACGGTTTCTGAAATTTACTGCCATCTACCACAGAAAATTTATGGAAAAGCACCAAAGTTGTATAAAAAATTCTCAACATGTTTTCAAAAAATAACATATGCAATGTCTGCAAGAGATAAACTATAATGCATATTAAGAACAGAGCACTAACTTTTTAACTATGCTGTACAAATTCCGTAAATTTGCATGTTTCAACTAAAAGCACTTCATTTCCAAGAAGATGATGAAGATAGCATGTCTTTAACAGCAGCAAAAATAATTAAAAAAAAATTCTCAGTAATGAAGGTAAATTTTCATAAACACACCACCTCCACCAAGGAAAAATAAAAAACAACACTTCCGATACTCGATATATAGAAAATGACTCCCTGACACTGCCACATAATCCACAGACCATAGGACAGATGCTCTTGTGCAATCTGCCCCTCTTGATAGGGCAGTCCACAGTATTTTGAGGGGGAAAAAAAAAAAATTCAGATGCTCTTGCTGCTTCCATACATCATTTCGAGATAGCACGGCCTTAGCTCAGTTGCAGTAAGAACAATCACTTCCATGAGCAAAGACAGGGGAATGAAATAAAGCAGTCCTAAGGGTCCCTCACAAATTGAGAAACCTATAGGAAACACTGCTGAGAAACAGAGTAGCAGTCAGAGCGTAAGGAATGGCTTGCAAGGAAACTACCTTCTACCAGCTCTGCATCCCCAAACTCACCAAGCCCAGTAGAGAACAGCAGAGGGAGACATCAAAACAGCTGAGTCAGTTTCTAATACATCACACAAAGGGGCAACCATTTAATGGCCGAGGTAACTAAACTCTGAAAGAGCTATCAATGAAGAATGGGTATGTCATCTCCTGAAGGCATACTACTTGGGACTAGATGTCTTCTTAGATGTAGAAATTTAGCCAAATAGAAGTTACTGGGATCAATGCAAGGCTGACTGTTAACAGAAATATGTACTGGCCTTTGATGAACGCACAGTCAGACCAAATGATCTAAGTGCCTTTCTGGTCTTAGGCTTTAAAAAAAAAACCTATGAAATACACTTCTGCATGTTAGAGAAGTAACTGCAGGACTGGGGGCGGGGGGGGAGGGGGAAAAAAAAAAAAGTAAATTAAATGTGATTTTGGTAAAGGCTCCCGGTCCAGAACAGAAACTCAGTGGTAGGAATTATTGTTGCTATTCAATAACGCAGGAAATGCTTCATGCTCAGAAGATTATTTTTTAAATGTCACTGCTGAGACTTACCAAGATGCAGCCTGGGATTGTGGGGAAAAAAAAAAGAAAGGCCATGATTTTCAACATTCAACTACTTAACGTCCTTTCAAGTTTGAGAGGTATGTGTCACATGAGAATGTCAGTAAACACAGAAATCTTTTCCAATCTACTAGCTGCATCCAAAAAAAAAGATTAATATACAAAAATTGCATACAGAAAGGTGGCCTGACTTCTATGACTGGGCTGGATTATTGACTTAAGAACCACAAACAACTGTTCATTTATTCTTTTGTGACATTTCGAATGAAAAAGTTTCCGGGGGTAGAAAAATCATTTTGATTTTCACTAATCTTTTGTTTTTTCTATAAAAGGAACTCTAACTACAAAAGTTGGTTTTCGTTGGCTCATTATTTTCTGGTTCTTCTCAGTCTCGCCTCAGTTCTCTGTCAAACTCAGTTATGACACAACTTTAATGACACCATTAATTATGCATTATTGTTCCAAAGCAATTCTCACTATGCATGAGAAGCAAAGTGGCAGCTTCTTTCCTAAGATGCCACTCCAGTGGGTATGTTATTGCTTAATAATACAATCCATCGCTGTTGTAACTGGAAAAATCTTTTGAAATGTAAAACCAAGTACCAAGCCACAACACCTCAAAACTTCAAAGACTCTGAATGATACATACAGCTGACTCACTAAAATGTCTCTCTTGTCCGCTAAGGAGCTCTAGAAAACTTGCTCATATCTTCATAGTGGCAAGAATTACCAGTCCAATGAGCCTAACCTAGTTTTAAGTCAGTTCTACAGTTCATCACTGCTCAATAACATCTCAAACTCAGAGGAAAAACTTTTTCTTTACAAGGTGAAACCACAACAGAAGTTTTTTTTCAAGAAGTTTAGTACCATCCAAGTGTAGGACTACCCATTCCAAATGATATCTGGGAATCTTCTCACAAGAGATAAGTTATGTGAAGAAGATTAAGAAAAAGAAAACAAGCTTGCTTGCTTATTATTATGCTTTTGCTGAGCTAACCCAGTTTGAAGATAGAATAAGATTATTTGCAGAATCTACAGTAAGCACAAGTACTTTATATAATTACTTCAGCTTCTTTTAATACTAGAATTTGCATATAGACATTATCAATAATGAATAGATCCAAGCTGGGCTCACAACATTTTAAAGATGAATATGTGACCAAACACATTGTATGCAAGCTAGGACGATTCTGCATGTCTTACAATAAACAGTCTCAGTCTCAAAGTATGCCAATAAAACATCTCTACAGAAAAATATCTGGTCTTAAAATACATGGAAAAATGTATACTTAAAAATGTTCTTCATCTCTAAAGTATTTCTAAACTTCTAAGCTAAACGTACATATTAAAAATCTGTTTTGGATTTTTTAAAGAAAAGAGTCCTGTGAATTAAATCTCTCAGGCTAGTCTTACACTATACACAGGAATTAAAAATCCAGACAACCGTTTGTTAGACTTCATTTTTCTGCACCTTTGAAGTTTTAAATAAAATATTTATAGTTACTATAAAAATAATCCCCTGGCTAAAAAAAAAAAAAAGTATTATTCTGTCTGAATTACTTTGTATAAAACAATATTTTTCAATATGTGATGTTAAAACATATTCTGCTCTAGCGTACTGTTCCTGTATATTCCTAGTGTCAACTCAAACATCTGATTCACTTTGCTGTTGTTGAAAACAAACTCACTGGAACTGCAAACAAGGTTCTAGTACTTAAAAAAAAAAAAAAAAAAAAAAAAAAAAAAAACCCAAAACCAAAAAAAAAAACACCAAACACAAAACACCACAGACACCAAGAATAAAACCCAACCAAACAGAAAAGGATAATACCTGACCACAGATGCAGACCATCGAAGCCATAGGAGTACAAGTCATCACCAACCCCATTTCCTCCCCATTCTGCTCCTCCCCCTGGATACGGTGAGTAGCCCTCTGTTGAAGCCCAGCCCACTCGTAGATGAGTTGATTCAGCTGTCACAAACTGCTCTAGTTGGTCCACCATAAGTTCATAGTACCATTTTCTGTATTGGGCAGAGCCTTCACTAATCCCCAAGAAGATGTTGGGTCTCATGCTTAAACAAAAAGAATGAAAGTGGTTATTAAAAACTTATCTCAATAACATGATGAACTACTTCAGATCTTTCATTAAAGTCAAATTTCATACTTCTTGTGTGTGGCTAAAACAACAGAAGTAATTTTATTTATTTACTTATTTATTCTGGTGAAAATACTCTAAACAACCAAAGAAAAAAGTGTTTCAGTAACTGTTTTCAATGTTTCATTGGTCTTTTTGACTTTTGAAAAAAAAAAAAATTTTTTTTTTCCTTATAACTGCAAGAATGAGAATATTCTCTTTCACAACATTCTAAGGCATAGCAAAAACATGTAACTGCATTTGTTTTCTACAGCCATACTGGGGAAAGACAGCTCTCCCTTCCCTGTACGAGACCCAAAGTCAGCTCAGAATTCAGTCAGTACCCACACGTTTAGAATTTCTTCCCGTGCATTTTTAACAGAAGATTTCATTAGTGATTTTAGCTTTTCTATTCTGTTATATATATGTTGGTGTGTTACTGGATGTGTTGGGGGAAGTCAAGTCATGTGTGGTTATGAAAAATATGAGTGAATGTATTAGCTCTAACACTATCAAGTTAATTTCACCTTTAGATTTGAATTTGTATTTGCTTGAAGAGGCCTCCCTATGACATACAGTTGTGGAATTTTTATGTTTTTCAGCATCTAATAAATCCTACGAATCCTCGATTGCAAATATTATTTCTATGCTTCAACTTTCATTCTCACTTAAGACTTTTTCAAATAGACATAAGTTTAAGATAGAGGAAGAAATGACAAATCTTCACTTAAAGCCACATTCTTCTGCCTCACCATAAATTTAAACTCCAGATAAACATCTACTTTGTAAATATTACTTTGCTAGTTTAAGATGTTACTTATTTCCTCGTGTTACTAATGTCTGCTGGAAAGTAGCTTCTACAACTCTGACAGTGGAAGGAATGGTGAGGGCACTCCCGCACCCTGGCTGACAATATTTTGAAAGCAGAGCTAAATCTAGACAGCAATCCTTAGAAGAGACTCCACTTTCATAGACTTAAGGCAGTTTAGAGAAGCTTTAGCTTGCAGCAGCTCTCTCTGACCCATATTTTGACTCTAATCAATATTGCAAAGAATATTTAAAAGACTATTAAGAATAAAACACCTTACCAAAAATTTTGGAAATAAAACAGGTTTTCTGTAGTGACTATTTCTTTTATTGAAATGTTTTATTCTGCTTTGTTCATAGGTACAGATTTTTTATTTTTCTCTTTACCTGCTCACGTGATTGACAAGGCGTGTCTGTAAAAGCAGATCTCTTCCTGGCAGAAGATTATCACAGATTAGATGTTGATTAGACCGTACAGCTACTCCATGACAAACACAGAGAGAACACAAAACATCCAAAACCTGAAAGAGAATAGGTTCTTTTCATCTTAAATATTTCTTCATGCTGAAGAGTTCATAATCACTGAAAGTAACTTCTGGCAATATAATGCTATGTAACTTGTTACTGGAAGACATGTAAGGGTATGCAATTCATCCAACATCGTAGTTTTATTTCACAACAGTTCTGAAATTCACCTAACAATATTAAGATATATTCCATCTGTTTCCCTTGAGATTTAGTGTGTATCAATGCTTTAATCAAAAAGAAGATAACGTCCCCCTTTGCATCTTCAAACTGCTCATATGCCTTCCAGAAAAATGTTCATTTCTAGTTATGGTTAAAAGTATTAAAGTATTTGAAATCTAACTTTGACACAGAACAACATGGCTTGCTTTGCTCACAAATGTTTACCTAAATATACATCTCTATTCTTTGCCTACCTTATGGTTTCTTCCATGTTTGTCCAAAAGACAGATGATGGATTTAATATGTCCTTCCTTAATAATGTTTAGAGCTTCTGGGCTTTCCACCAACACACAGTGTAAAACTTCTAGAATTCCTGGAAGGGGGGAAAGAAAAGTTGTATATTCAAAGTGCATATGAAGTCATAACTGCGCATAATACTTCCTAATACACTGCTCAGCAATATGGAATAGTTTCAAAAATCATTGTATATGATAATCAACTCCAGAACAGGATTGATGTTGCACTTCTAGGTTTCCCAAAGTAAGTGAACGCCGTAAAAATCAGACAGGACAAAAAGAAAATGTAAAGTAATTTGAAATTTTAATGATAAATATGTGATGATCAACACTCACAAATTAAACAAACTGGGTAAAATACTGGTTTTCAGTGGCTCCAAAAGGTGAAGACTCCACACCACATACATACTATACACAGAAAAAATGTTCTCCATATTTCCAGTTTTCTATTCTAAGCTTCCCTTAGAAGACCATATGAACCACTAACAGAATCATACACCTCTGAATCAGAGAGCAGAAGTAAATTCCCAGTCTACTGACCCACCGTGTAAAATTTTCTTTCTGTATATAATAGCTGTAATAGGAGCCACAGTGATGTTCTTAAAAGAGCAAACGAATAGAAACCAGCATGAAACCAAGACGTGCAAGGAAATAAGAACCACTAAATCTCCAGTGGTCCCTCAATTAAATGCAATTCCAATCCCAATAACACATATATCAGAGCAAAAGACTAATCTAATCTTAATGTATGCATTGAAGAGACAGCTGTAGCATTTGCATTGCATTATTCACTCAGTTCCTGTGATATTTCACTTACAACATGGCCTGCTCTCAGATATGTTTTCACCTGGGCATTTTCTTTTGCTTCAGTGAAGATCAGGAACAGAATCAATTTCTAATCTAATTTGTACAATCAACTCACAATTGCTGTTCATATATTTAGTGTCTTTATTTGGTTTTCATAACATATTTATTTCAGGGATAAGAAAAAATGAAAATAAGAACGGTATTGATAATAGCCTATGTCATCAAATCTTTATCACAACACATTCAAGAAAACACCTGCAGGAGATGGAGCTAACAACTTCAGTGCTGAAGGTGAGCTTAGTTTTGGTATAATTGATAGAGCATGGTGTTTCTTCTTCACACTCTACCTTGGAAAATAAGTTATTTTAGGTGAATATGTGCTGCCAGGTATTCTTATTTGAGAGGTACAATATAATCCAGGATTTCTCCCCCTATTGTAGGTCTACCACTGAAATTAAAACAGTGAATATCCTCACCCCAATCAAACCATATAAATCTTAAAATCTGGCAAGCAAGCATTCCACATAAAATCACAAACAATCTACATACTAAAGGCTAAACCTACTGTACTTCTCGAGGTAACTAAAGCGCAGCATAATTATCATCTTGTATAACTGACTCACTCAAAACCAGAAGAAGTCTTAATTATAAAATCAGTTTTGGAGGCAACATGAAAGTTATGTTACCAGAACATATGGGAAAGGAGTTCAAGTGGCCTAGTTTCTAGAAGAAAACTCAGGACAAAGGAGCACTGCAAATATAAGTACCTTCAGAAATTTTGCAGTATGTTGTCATGTTTTAAAAGCCAGCACACATCATGAGGTTCATTACACTGTAATACTACAAGGTCAGGTTACTTTCCAGTTTACAGAATTCATCTCATACCTGATTATATCATAAACATTTAAGTTTTAATTTTTAAACCTTATATTTACTCTGAGATTTTTAAAAATACGAAGCAGAAACTATGTAACACAGCATTTTGACAGCTGCTGTAACAAATTTCATACTGAACCTCCAAAAGTTGAGTGCAAAGTTTAGAATAATTTCTGAAAATCCTAGCCCTGAGAGTTACAGATGTAAAATCAGGTCTCTTAGGAAATAATTTCACCGTGAACAACTGCGGAAATTGACTGAAATAGAGAAGGTTGCAGTCAAATCCCATTCAACTGCATCACAGTGAGAACATTCTCCTTAGAGGAGTTCCTAACACCAAAGGTGGACTGTAGTGGAGGAAAGACCTAGCTTGTCATTTTGACAATTTTTAAATGCTTGTTTCCATTTAAATTCTCTGACACTCAAATGTTCATGAAAGCAAGATCATCATGGCACCTGCAGAGCAGGTTTCCCTAATAAGAATGTAAACCAACATGAATGTTCAGTTATGACATCTATTTGGTTAGGATCTCTACGGCTAATAGTGTAGCTACAGTGATAGGAAGATCAGCAAATCTCCAACTAGACACCAGTACTACGAGCAGCTAACTGTTAACAATGGCTGAGAACTAGTGATACTGATTTAGCCTCGTATGCTTCTGTTGCCTCATATCTTGAGCAGGATTCAGAGCTTAAGCATACACAGATGAAACAGATGAGGTACAAGTAGGAGTAAGAAAAAATAGCATAGTAAAACAGGTCTCCCTTCCTAAAGCCATAGTTCTATAGCAAAAACATGAAACAAAGTGTTGCAAAAATACTTCCATTCAACGCTGCTGACTACAGGGGTTTACACAGGCAAATGCCTCAGAGTCTACAACAGCCTTCACCGCAGGAGAGTAACTAACTTCTAAACTCTCTGATTGCCCACAGAGTTGACAAAGGAATGAACTTCCAAGAGTTTGCAATGACAGTTACCCCCACCTCAGATCTTGCCAATCAGCTAGCAAACACTGGGGCAGTTAACTCTTGGCTCTGAGAAGGAGAAATCTCCTACCACTGACTTCTGACAGTATTTTCCCATGCTGTTGGTCAGTTCATCTCATGAACAGATTTATGGCGAACAAGCAAAATTTGGCCTTATGTTCCTGGGCTCATGTCTAGCGAGCCTGGTTTTATCCTTTTCCCCCTTCGAACCCAGTTTCAAGCCCTCTCAATGAGCCCGGCCAACTCATGAGCAAGAATCCTTTTCCCGCTTTGAGAAAGCCAGACTCCATCTGTCGCCAACAGGCCCGGCACCGTGTAAACCTCGCCATGATCAAAGAAACCAAGATTCCACTGTTTGCATCAGCCTCTGAACCACATGTTGATCAGGTGTATTTTCCTGTTCCTTTCCCTATTCTTTACTACCTGTGCTCCTGATCCTTCAATCAACTGCCTCAGTGCCCTGAAACCCCTTTTGATGTCTTTCGGGTTTCTCTCCACAACCTCGTCACTGCCCACCTGCATGACCAGTAGCAGGTTATAATCCAAGGGCTGTACCAGACCAGGGAGTTTCCTGGTGATGTCTCTGACCCGAGCCCCAGGGAGGCAGCTGACTTCCCTGTGTGGTGGGTCCGGTCAGCATATCGTGCCCTCTGTTCCCCTCAGAAGGGGATCCCCTACAACAATCACCCTCCTCTTCTTCTTAACAGAGGAAGTCTTAACACACAGGGCTACCCAACTCTCCCTGGGTGAACCTTCTTCCTTATTCTCAGTAGCCTGACCCTTGAGTTCCAGAGCCCCGTATCTGCTGTGTAAGGGCAACTGGGAAAGGGATGAAGGCCGGGAGGGGATTCACCTGCCTCCCCGAGCAGGGACCTGTTTCCATTCCCTCTCCATCTCTCAGGTCTCTTCCTCCTTCTGCCTGGTGATGAGAAGGTGGGGGATCCTGTGCTTTTTGCGGGGCCTCCATCTGCTGCCTTTCCCTCAGGGATGGCAGGGTGCAGCTCCACCAATCCATCTCCCTCTCGCACTCCCAGATACTCCTTAACCTTTCCATGTCCTCTTTCAGTTCTGCCACCAGGTGGTCCCACCGGGGCCGGGGGCTGCTGCCCGCCGGTACCCGTGAGAGGCTCAGGCAGTCCCTGCAGCCAGCTGCCTGGGGGCTCCATCTGTGTCCCCACCCTCTTTCTGCTGACGCCTTTTGGCTAGGTAGAAACCATCGCTGTGCCCTCTTCTCTTCTGGGCGGGTGATGACAACTGGGTGAGGTGGGCTCCTGAGCCCAGAGGGGATGGTGCTCTACCCGCGCGAACTGCCCCCGACACATGCTGTTCACTGGGGTCTGGGTCCCTCGCGCTCCCTGGGAGGGGTTTAAATCGCCCTCTATTGCCCTGCAGACCACCTGTCAACCGCTCTCGCAGTGGCTGACGGTACCATGCGGGCTGCCCAGCTATTTCCCTGCTCGCCAGGGTCGGGGAACCCCTCTCCTCACCTCCATCAAGCGCTGAGCTGCAGCAAGAGCTGCTGCCACCGCTGTGTCCCGCACTGACTGAGCAGATTCTCCCCACAGGAGTAATTTTTACTCACTATTGACTTAAAACATACCATTTTCTCATCTTCTGTACTACCAGATATATTCCAAACACATTTCTTATGAACATTTAGTGGTTTCTGCTAATATTGTAACTTTTTTATATAATGATAAAAGAAATGCTTCTAGCTTATATTAATGACTGTGTAAAAGTTGAAATGTCTCAAACTAGAATTGCTTTTATTATGTTGTTATTCCATATGTCAACATTAGTGAGCATTACATGTGCAACTTCTCCAATCTGTATTACTTATATTTCTACATTTCTCTCTTCACTTTTAGTACAGGGAGGAATAATGGGCAAGGCAAATTCCTTATCTGGCATAAGAGCTTAGTTAAACAGCAAGCAGGAGCTCAAAGTCTAAATTTTGCTGTCTAGTACATGAGAGAAATAACGCTTTCTGTAAGGGGCTGTTATCACTTTCCTTACCTCGCCTATTTCGTATTTTCTTTACCGTCATGGCTTGTGATTCACCTAGTTAGCAAATCAGACATCAGAAGATCTCTCCATGTCAGCTCCATGTTTTCAGTTACACTATGCATGGGTCTCTTACTCCAATAAATCTTTTACTAATCTTGAAAAACAAGGGTGGTAGGGGAACAGCCTGCAGTGACGTTTCCTACCAACAGTATTATCTTGCATTCAGGTCTTTAGGTAAGCATCAGCATGAAAACCATGCTTGAAAAGAGTCAAAAATCAGTCTTAAGAGTCCAGAACTAATCACTCTATTTGAATCTCATTTCTTAGCTACTGGGTCCAATTTGATTACTATCTACTGTTCAGATGCCTAGTTGACATCACATTGACAATTTCACATTGAAAAAGCCCAGTAATTATATCTTCATTTAAGAAAAAAAGAAAAAGGTTGTATTTACATCAGTAAATTAGGGCAAGAGACTCAAGTATTATGACATCAACACCATTAATTGCAGAAACAGCCCTAGTATCTCTTCAGTAAATTTGAGATACACTTAGCAGAGCTTCTTTAATGCAGTGAAATTTGTCTACTCTCTCTTTACAAAATCAAACTCATGTGGCATGTACAAACATCCTTTTAAAGACAATAGAGTAGTATCATTAAAAAAAAAATCCACAAAAACATTATACTCATAAATTTTGAAGACTTTGCTTTTTCTAAATAAGCACATGACAAATTTGGTAATACAGATAATCACCTTTAAGGTCCTGTTATAGACTACAGTCATGTTAACAACTATATTTAAAGACATGCACAGTTGCAAGCTGTCATTACCAATGGGAATCATAAATCGCCAAGAGAAATTCTTAAGATATTACTTATATTCACCTAATGTGCAGTGTTCACACTACTTATTTCTTATTCTGCTCAAAAATTATATTCCTCTAATATAGTCCAAAGTGGTTTTTTGATCAAGTTTAGTTGCAATAGTTTTAAAAAAGAAAATATATTGGAAATTTCGAAAGACAACGTATTTAGTTGGCAGAGGAGGTTTACAGAGAACCGACTGCTTCTGAGGAAGTAAAAGCCAGGACCGTTATTTCAGTGAGAAGTACAGCACAGCTCAGCTTAACTTCATTTACTTTCACTTCGAGCAACACAGAGACTAATTGCATCTCTAGGCACTAAGGGGTTAACATACTGGCTCAGGAGGAAAATAAGATATTAGGTAATGTCAAAGAAAATAAATAAGCTAGTTTGAAGAATTTGTGTCTACAGTGAGACGGAGTTCCCAGATTCTCAAATCATAAATATGTTTCAGGCACGCTCTTTCCTCCTAAGAGGAGTTCAGGCCTCAGGAGTGAGAGAGGTGATTAAGAAGGGAATGTGCTATGCGTTATGGAGGTAACTTTGTTACATGCAAACATACAGATATTTCTAAATACCCATCTATTACACATACCCAAGTAGTATACATGAACTACCCTGCATTACCACTACAGTCCTTCAAGACAACACAAATTGCATCCATTCCATATGTTTATTACTACATTAGGTTAGCTGAAAATCCTGAAAAACATGCAGAATTCATAAAGGGAAGGTATTAGAATTAGAAAGAAAGCAACTTAATACAACTGAAACTGTAGCTGTTTTGATGAATGGTTTGTATGCCTGAATTAAAAGATAGCATTACAACTAGCTGGCCAAGAAACAGGAAAGACTGCCAGGACTTAAGGTAGAACTACAACCAAAATAAAAATGTAATGAATTTTACAAATATAAATCTCATTCTATTAGTATGATTTAGGGTCTCACAGGGAGAACTTCATGATAGTTAGACTGAACAGGTCTAACACCAATTTTAAAGAATGAAAAACATGTCAAATAAGGAAGTTAAAATACTAAAGAACATACCAGAAGATGCTTCCAGCCTTTCTAATCTGCTGATCAACCAATCAAGAGATCCAGAAAATTGAGCACAGTTTTTACGATTCCCTCGAATCAGAGCCGCTATTGGATAAAGAGAGAGAAATAAAATTTAAAGAATAAATTGCAATTATAAGTCCATTTGAATTAAAAGAATCCTTGTCTTATGCTTAAATCTAACCATCACCCATGTTATCCTTACTAGAAAGATAAATACTCCTCTTGGTATCAAACTGACCCTTAAGATTATTTTGACTTTACAATCGCCTCAGTAATCCTAAATGCTCTACATGAAGTAGCCGGTATTGACACCACAGAAGTCAGTTGCTACTGTAAAAACAAATTTCTGCAAAAGAGTGTTCTTGTAATGACAGAAAACCCTGAAAGAGCAGAATGTGAAACCAATGTGATTAATGTAAATTATTTTGTACTGATATCATTCCTTTGTTCTAGAGTAATAGAAACTAAAACAAGATAGTGTCCAGGAACTGTTCATCATAATGTTGATGGAGGTGTAGGGAGGAAGTAACTGGTTCAAAGGTGTTTCGCTCTCATGCTTTAAGCTGGAGATTAAAGTAGGTTGAACGCATGCACTGACTTGGTCGGTATAACTGACCAGAAATCTCACTGAGCACTGCAGGCACCACCAAGCCTACCCTGTCCTGGCATATGTGCATTTGCATGTATGTGCATACACACAAGCTGTCGGGGAAGCATCTCTTCTACTTTGAAAAAAGTGCAATGTAATACGATTTCTGTTTGATGTGTGGAACTGTGAAAGTGCTTTTCTTAAGATTGTTTTCCAGTTGTGACAACAAATCATTTCAACCTGAAATTTCTATGGTTATTTTCAGCAGCAGAGACTTGGTTTTGCTGAGGCAATGACCTCTTAAAATCAATGTTTTATTAGTGCAGAAATTCATATTATATTGCAACTGTAGTTTTATGCAGTTTCATTTTTAAAAGGCTAACTTACAGACCTGTGACAAAAATATTATATGAAACTGTATCAGCAAAGAGGAAATGCAATCTTGGAGTTAGTTGCAAACAAGTCATTGCACTGACATTTCTGTATCATGAGGAAAGAGATCACAATCCAATTGCTTCATAACCAAAAACTGACCAGAAAAAAAACCCCACACCAATTCAACCAACAAAAAAACAACCCCTAACAAGTAAAACAGACAAAACTTTGACTTGGTGTATCATATGATAAAACAGTCTATACCTTGAAAACTTACATAATTAATTAATTGTGAGCATAGTTATTTGAAAATACCTGGGAATCACAAGAGGAGGAAGATCTTGTTAAAAAACACAGATTGGAACTGAGGAACACTTGTATCTCTAAGTGACTTTTTTTACTGATTGTAGGCAAGCCCCATAATCTCACTGTACTTCAGGTACAAACATAAAATGAAGGCAGTAATAGTTCATTGCTTAACAAGACATCAAAACATTTAACTTCATTAATGGTAACAAGACACAAATTGTTTCATAAATATAGCTCAGCAGAAGTTTTTGGAAAGGTTAGCATCCAGTGGTTAAAACAGTGCATTAAATGAAACACACAGCCACTTAACATTGACAGCAAGAAATAATATGCAACAGTTGCTTCTTTTATTGTCTGCTCCTCTGAAGGCGGCTAACAACCAGTTTTAACTAAAAAAAAACCCAAAACAAACCATAAGCCAAAACACAAAAAACAAGACATGGTCAGTCAGACATTAAAATCCCATCATTGCATATACTCCCGCGGATTCTTTGGCAATACAAAAGGACCAAAATACAAGTTCAGAGTGTTTGTATTTGTAATAGAGGGAGGGCAGATGCCTTTGTAGATATATGGCAATCATTTTAAATTTAAAGAGGGTAGATTTCAACTGAATATAAGGACGGTTATTTTTGCAACAAAGGTGGTTGAGCTAGACAATCTTTAAAGGTCACTTGTGACCCAAACCACTCTATGAATCTACAATTTTTATATGCAATAGTATCCAGTCTCAATTCAAAGTCTGTCAATGCCTCCATTCTCGTCACAGGGAAATATACCACAATGATGTGACAAAAGCCATGAATTCTGGCATCACAGTTTACTTTTATTTATTTGCAGACTCAAGTACTGTTTGCTGAAGCAAGACTGTGCAAGCAATATCCATTTGTCATCCATGCAATTACTGTACAGCTCTAGCATTATTCAGAACAGAGCAATGTACAAGTTCATTATAGCCAGATCAAAGGCAGGCTTCTTCAGCTGTAGCTGCCAGAAGATAATGCAGTTAGGGACATAACATAAGGCAGCAGGAGGGGCACAGAGATAGGGAAGTCAGCAGACACTTGTGCACTGTTCTCACGACAAGTGCACTGTTCTCACGACAAGTCCATGGAAACAACACTTGGTACAGGACAAGTAGATTCTTTCAGAAAGAATCTTGCTTTCTGGCCTTGTCAACTGGAAATTTCAGATTTAGAGAAATGATTCAGCAATCAAGCCACTACTTCCTCCAGTCTGAGCTACGCTGAATGTAACAAGAGAGAAAAACTAAACTGTTACAAGAACTTCAACAGTCACCCCTATCTATGAATAACTCAACTACTCTAGACCTAGTGTAGATAATTTTAAATGTTTACAATTCCTGCCATAACTTTCTTCATTCATTCTTAATAAATCAAAAAACTACCATTAGTATTCATGGAATAATCACCTTTAAAAAACAAAAAAAAGTCTAAAGCAGATTCACTTTACTTAGTGAGCATATATGAGCTGAAAGATAGATTAAGCTGTACAATTTTTGCCAATGTTCCTTCTAGATGACCTTTTTATCCCAGGGTTAGTCAGACATTACATAACATCACATTTTCAAGCATTCATACAGGCATTAGGGTGAGTAAAGACAGAAGCAGAGGGATGGAAAACAGCAGTAATGCTGTCATGAGAAGCTCACACTAAGATTCACTATAATTTTCACTGTGAAAGCTTCATTTATTTTCATGCATCTTTTCCAAATTTTAACTCTTCAAGACAAAATTTGCTACCCTTCCTGCCTGCCAGTGGTTGAGCTATCTTCAGAAAATTCAGACTAACAGTCTGGTTTCTTACAAGCATGAAGATAGCCAAAGATATATGGGGTTTTTTTGTTTTGTTGAAATATAATGCCAACAGCAAGAAGCATTTTCTTCATTTTCTGTAAGAGCCCATAAGAGTTCTTAAGGAAGACATTGAAAAAGATAAGTGAAGGATGGAGAAAATTTAAAAAAAAAAAAAAAAAAAAGAAAAGGAGGGAAAGTATCTAGGTACTCCACTCAAGAACCTACAATGTAATTCATGTTGCCAAGTCATAAAATTTCTCAATCATAAACCCACTGGCAAAACCTCCATCACCCCTGAAGCAGTTTGTCCTGCTAAGCCATGACACAGTTCTTCATGCAGAGTTGCAATGCCAAGGACAACAGTACCATTTTACAAATTACTCTTCGCTGAAACCAAAGTATGATGAATCTGAAGTTTCAGTCCTGCTTTTGACCCACATGCTGACTGACTCACTCGTCACCATGCTGCACGTTACAGAACTGGAAGGAAGTGCGTTTAACTTAGAACTATAAAAACCTTAGAAATCAAAACAGAAAATATTAAAATTAGCTTATAACGCTCATAGAATCTGCCAATCTAATGTTAGGAAATGCCACTTCTGGTCAGCCTTGCAACCTGTTCGTATGCATCATGCTAAAATCTTCAACTACATAGAGGCAGTAAGTCCTCAACCAGAATCGCAGCCACAGGAACCACAGTCCAGCCTAACGACCTGTGGTTAGGTGACAGTAGTCACTCTTCAGCTAGCTCCTTTCCTCTGAGAGATCACAGGAGGGGGCTTCTGGTTGTCTCAATGCTATGTCAACTTTTATTTCTTCTGACAGAAAAGGTAGTGGGCCAGACAGAAGCACCTCATTGGTTTCATCAAGGACTGTGCACCATATGCTAGATATCCTTCTTTTCCCCCCAAGATTATTTTCTTCTTTAAGAGCACAAGATGAGGAATCTACTTTGATTATAGAAAAGCTTCGCAACAGCACTATATACACAACTCCTGCCTCAGTTGCCTTCCTTGGCTGCTGGGTAGTAAGGAGAGTATATGTGAAGTGAGGAACATCATTAAAATTTCATTTCTGTGCCTCTGAATTTGGAGAAATGCAAGTTTTTGGTATGCTTTGCATACACAAAATACTGCTGAGTAGTCTGAAAAAAGGACAGATGCCACAGCTGTTATTTGGGAGCTAGCATTGGTAAAAACTTTTTACCTAAATTTCTCTCTGTATCTGTTCCTCTGAGTGAATGGGAGATAATACCTTCTATTTGGCTTAATACAGAAGTTTCTGACAGAACACCTATTAATAGTTCCAATTATTCAAATTACTAATCATAAATGGCACAAAAGAACTCCAAGATAATAGCTTTGTTTTCTAAATATTAATTAAATAGCTCACAATAAATAAGATTTGATGCTACACACTGCACAGCAAAGAGAAAACTAAGTATTTTAAGTACAAATAATAAATGAACAGTAAATAGGGAATGAGTCCTATAGAAAAATTAGTATGTGATCATGTTTCACAATGCACACCCAATAAAAGAGCAAATTAATAATATACACAAGACATCCATCTGGGCACTTCTTAACCACTTGACTCACTTCATTTTACAAACTCAGTATTCATCCGTGGAGTTTTAAATAATTGATTTATAACATAACATTACTTGTATACCTTTTCAATACCAAATTTTTCAGCAGTGAGATTTAGTATAAATGTTACATAAAATGCTTTATGTTTTACTGGAAAGTGGGATGGATAAAATCCTGCATGAAGGCTTTGTCCAAACTTAAGCTTTTGCCAAAACACATGCAAGTTTAAAGGCAAGCAGGCCCTGACATTAGAGGTGGTGTTACAGAAAGCAGCATGGGCAGACTTTTGCAGCCAGCACAAAGGACTGCTTAATGACAGGGAAACATTACTGTCCTCAGTCACTTGAGGCCAATGCTAATGTTATTATTTAAGTTTACTTATGGCACTGAGAAAACCTGATGAGAGAGGAGCAAGGAACTGACAAAATGGTCTCTTAGGCAGTAAAATTTCCTTTTGTAGACAATTACCAACACAGGAGGAGTGAATATGCAAGCAGCTAAAGTAGTGGATTAAAAAACCCATATAATGAGTCACAGTAGAACACAAATAATGTATACGATTAAAATTGGTGAGCAATTAGTTCAGACGAATAAATGCTACTATCTAAATAAAAGTTTGACCAGGACACCAACTAACATTTACATACTTAAGGAAGGTGTTATAGGATTTTCAGTGAGGGCAGGTAGACAAGATCGTTACGATACACTGCATTTAAAAGAGTGTACCTTTCCATGGCACACTGTATGCTAGTATAACGTTGGAGTCACTCGTCATTACTGACTAATAAGACAGGTCTTAGTTATAGAAGTTTTAGACTAATGCTGCAGTTCTGCAGCCAGATGTGTGAAAAAAGGCAGACTTTTACAAAACTGACCACATGGCTCCTTGACACAGCAATGACATATTCACATACATTTTTTTCACATAATTTTTGGCAGTACACCAGATATATTAGTAATACAGTAATATGAAAGAGCAAAGAATCATTTAAATGAAGTCAGATACATGTTATATATCACAAAAATATTAATAGAAAAATTACATTATTTGAGTATTTTCACCATATTTTATTCTTAAGCACACTCAAGGACCTGGAAATGCAAAAATCTTGTTTAAATTATATCCTAAATTCCTATACATTGGAAATTCTTCCGTAATAAAACAGGTATGTGTTTCTTTTCATGAGTATTATTTTAAGCTAAAACAATCCAAGTAACTCATAATAGGTCTTACCTAGTAATTCATACAAAGAATTCAGAATAGATTTCCAGGCTTCTCCAGCTTCCTTCCCAGCTACGTCTGCAAAATGAGCTGCACTGCTGTATACATTCAAGCGATCAATACATTCAAGAACAAGGTTGATCATACCCTAGAAATGGAAAGGCTCAGATTGTCAGAGAAAAAAAAAGTATTGTTTAGGTGCAAACACATAAGATTTTCAGAAAATTAAGAAAGCAAAGCATGAAAGAAAGGATACGCAAAACAAGAATATATGCATGGAGTCAGACAAGCAGAGTCAAACAAGCACTCCTTATGGAAACATAAGGATTTCTCTGACTGAGATAATAAAAATTCACCATTTAGGATAGTTAAAAAAAAATAAACAGTATTCCAGACAAGCTTCTATTCTGGAAGGTACTTACGCATTTAAGTACAGACAACTATCACTACCAGAGAAATAACAGAGAATATTAAACAAAATATTAAAGCATCCTTGTTAACCCAAAACATTCTGCTGCATCAAGAGATTAAACTATAGCAGAAGAAACTAATTCACGCGTAAGGATTAAATTATGGTTAGAATTCAAGGCATAAGGCATTATTATTATCTAATTTTTTTTAAAAAGGGAAAGGAAGTAAGGCCTTAAATGTATTTCTTTAAATACACAGGAAGATCAACAGATCTAAAGAGATTATAAACGTAGCAAATAGTTTGACTCTTACAGGACAAAAAAACCACCACAATCATACTCCAGATTAGACATCAACATTACAGACACTGTGAAAGAATGGTGGAAAATCAGTAGTAAAACTGAGAGAAATACCTCTTCCTGGAAGAGATTCTGGCGATTCTTCAGTGCTCGGAGCCTGTTTTGTTTGTCTTCATGCTCCAAATGTTCATCAGGGGGGTGAAAGTAGCCAATCAAGTCCTGAAGGCTCAGACTGACTGACTCGATAGGCAAATCAATGGTGGAAGACTTCACTTTCTTACTGAGAGCATCAAGGCCCCTACAAGAAGATGTAAAGTCTCCTGAGCCCTGGAAATTAATCTGTTTTATCATTTAAATCTTTTATTGGTTTAAAAGCAAAGTTTGTTCAGATACCAAAGCCCAATTCATTGTCTGACAGCTACATAACTTAGCAATAATTATGTCTGCCCCATTCACCACTTAATGATCCCAAACAGAAACCAGAAGCATCGAAAATGTTATTCATCTTAAAATTTTTGCTAATCCAGAAAACATATTTTAATATTCTATCTACACATTTAGCAGTATCAGAGGCTGACCAAAAGATGAAGAGAAATTATTGTAAACCTTTAAAGCATCATGAGGCTGAAACCAGTCGTATGGTGCCGAATATGGCCCACCTAGTCCATACAGGTTCTCAAACATGTCTCTAACCTGTTCTTAAGCCATCTACAAGCACTGGTAGATGCAGCTATTCCACATACTGTGCTCCAGCACTTCACTAACCTTTTTGTTTCCCTGATACACAATTCAAGCTGGGCCTTGCTGTATGACCGAGACCCCTAGAAGTGAGGGGAAGACTGTTCGCATCCATGTGGCACCTGCCCCTTGCTTAGCTGAATCCCAAAATAAATTTAATCCAATTTTTCCTCAGTGCTGTGCTTTCTTGACCCCTGATATACCTTTAGCCTCCATTTAAACCTCATCTTTGTTGAAATGTGGCTCTTGCAGCTGAGACCTCACCAGCCCCATGCAGCACAGTGGAAGGCAAGGGCTTTCCCTTGCACCTCCCTGGTTCCCCGCAGGAAGGTGGTGGTGGGCAGGGGCTGAGCAGTGGGGCTGCCACAGCTGGGGAATGCAAGAGGCCCACCAGAACCTTCTGGAAGGAGCAGGAGGGGGCCATGAGGGGCAGAGAAACGAGGGTTGCTAAGGCTCTGCAAACACAGCGCCCATCCTCAGGGTGGAAGGAAAGATCTGGAGGATCCTGAAACTCTGCAAGAGCCAGCCAGGGACCTGAAGCCTGAGAAAGTAGCAGCCCTGAAGGGAATGGCCCACCCTGTAGGCACATCGGGGGGACTACAGGAGAAGGGGGCTTGTTTGACATGCATGATTTCTCTTTTGACTCATTCTCAATTCTGCCATTGTAAAAAGGGATTATTTGCTAGTATATTTTTGAGTAAAGCATACCCATGTAGCAAAGAAGTCCTTTTTGTTTTCACCAGTGCCCCATTTACACTGAACTATAGACCAACAAAATTCAGCTGGCAGAGGAGCCCATCCTGTCCCCACAGGCACCGTCCCAGCCCCATCCACATCTCCCTCTTTTCTTTCATCAGACGTACCAAAGGACCCCGGCAGCCGGTCGCAAAGCTGTCTTTGCGAGCCCCCTGTCCCAAGTGGCACAGCACCCTCCCTGCTTGCTCCCAGGACTCCTCTCCAAGCCATGATATGGAGCAGAAGCCCAGTTTTATACTCTGTTTTTTGGTGGATTAAGACAACACTGAGAAGTATTTTGGAGGGTGGGTAGTTGGTTGGTTGGGTTTTGGTTTTGTAGGGGGTTTTGTTTGTTTGTTTTTTAACTGGCATGTTGCTCTGTATTTTCATCTCAAAAGGTGAAATACAACTGGTAAACATCTACGTTTAGGAAACACGAATTCAGTAGGAATATTTACTGCTAAAGAATAAAAATCTCTTAGAATACATAATGCAATATTTCAAAAAGATAGCTATGAAAGTTATATTTAAAACTTATTTTTCATCGTAAGCAAGTTATCTGAAATGCAATTTTTCCACTGACTTCATGGGAAAGAACTGGGGCAGACACTTGGAACAATTTTGATCCTCTCCAATTCAGCTTTTTCTTCTTGGAGTAACAGCCTGCCAAAACTAAATTGTTAAAACACTACCTTGGACTCCCTGTGCACTCTGCAAAAATCTCTACTGTAATCTAGCAGTACCTTGATTGGTGAAGGCTTGTCATTAAATTGCCTTTCTGTCCTTATCTTTTATGGCATTCTTATAAGCTTCTAAGAAAATGTATTATTTACAAAGTGACCTAGGGCTTGCATTGCTTTTGTATCTTAAATGTCATGGAATATGAAATTCTCCTGACAGGCACTTTTCTCTGTTGTTATTTAAGTACCTGGGTTTCAGCAAATTGGTAAGTCTATGTCTCTGGCTGTGCACTGGTTTAGGACAGCATTGTTTCAGGTCACCATCTCCCACACTGTCTGCTCTTATGATAAATGAGTTCCTATGAAATCCTTATCAATCTATATAGATTTATTACATATCATCCTTTTTCTACTGCCATCTACACTGATGAGAGGGGCCTTTCATCTACCAGTGAGTCACAAACATTTGAGAATTAGAATTTTATCAGTGTTATTTAGGAGGGCATTTGCAATAGGGAGATAAATGCAAAATGCCTAAGTCTGGCAGTATTTTTAAGTGGCTAAGATATTATAAAATAAAACGTTTTATGTGTTGCAAAACATAAAAGAAACAAGTAGCATTAAAAGGGAACACATAAGGAAAGTGTTATGGAAGGATAGAAAAAAGGTGTGTTTTCATAATTGTAAGAAAAACTTTTTCTTGACACTATGAACCTCCTCAGTATATTTGTGTCTTGTACAGGTTTGTAGTTATACAGTTTTCTCCCTCTTTCAGGATTTTCAAGGAACAGCACTTTTAAAAACCACACTTGGAAAAGAAAAAGAACAATGATGCACTGCATGACTCTCAACAAATTTTGGCAGAAGAAAAATCTTTCTTTTATGGCTTGTTTGCATTTTCAGCATGCATATGCGTTCAAATCAAGGTTAAACAAAAAAAATATTATTAGAAAATAAAGAAGCTGACCAATACCCCCTCAAGGTACATGTCTGCTGAAAACACAAAGAAATGGCATGAACTCCGGTTTGAGAAGTATTCATCTGTTTTTTCTTAGGGCTAAATTGTTCACTGTCATGCTAATAACCGCTTTGAATAAAATAGAAGAGGGAAAAAAAAAAAGGTTAAAAGATCACTTCAAAAGCACACCTTATAAACCTGTTGAAAAGGAAGACTGTACTACGAATGACACGTGCTGTACGGGATTCTTCATTCTGAGATCTGGACAGTGTTAAACCATCATCCATGTGACCTTCATGATGCATTATTGCCTGCAATACAAAAATAAAGAGCAGTCACTGCAAAATTAAACACTATTAGAGGTTTCAGAACACAAATAATAAATAGGAAAACTCACATAATAAGACAGGCTAGGAAATGAAGTCACATAGACAAAAAAAGAACAAAACCAACCAACAAAAAAAAAAAAATCCCATGTTTTACTTCCTCATGTTCAAGGATGTACTTTTACTCAGCCAGCAGGTTCAGTGCCATAATAACCTCAAAGCCAGAGCTTCTGCAAGGAATATAATTTGTTTAAAATATGAAAAAATCAAAAATTTAAGTTCGTTTGGTTTTGTCAACCTTGAAAATAGTTCCTTTACACAGCAGCAGATACCCATAATACAGACAAGGTTCAAAACAGGTATTCTTTACTTGTCCTGATTTCCAAAGATGTTACTGACCTTCTTTTCTGACTATGCCTTGAGTCACTACTGATAACTTAGTCTGGCATGTTTAGTTATCATGGCTCTGACGATATTAAATCCAAATCTACATAAATATTTTAAACTAATTTAGGTAACTTTTTATTTACAAACACACACACAAACTATTCATATTACTTAAATTACTAAGTTACTCAGTAATCTATCTTATTTTGAAATGTTTTAGAATCATTTAAGTATTACAATTATTACAAGTATTAATTATATTAGTATTATAACCACTAAAATTTTACATGTATATAAACAGCTTCCTAGATACGTATTATTTTATATGTTTAAATAATATATGTGTGTGTATACACATATATAATACTGAGACTTTTTAAATATATATATTAAATTATAAGGTATGACCTTCCAGGTACACCAGGTGCTACTTTAGCTTTGTATTCTGGCATATAAAACAGTCAGAGAAAATACTGCAGCCTGGAAAAACATAACATGATATGTTATTTTGTTTTATTTTTTTAAAAAAAGAAGGCTAAAACATGTTTTCCTTGCTGAGAAATATCATCTTGCAAAATTACATATTTACAATAAACAAGTACACTAATATGGCTTCTGGAAGATGTGTTAAGCTGTAAAACATTTTTTTTCCCTACTTTATTATGCTGAGCTAGAACTCTGCTTGGCCAGGTTATTCTTTAAAAGAAATAATGTCCCAGGGTTCAAGACTTGAGCATTCCAACCCAAAAGGTAACACGCTCACAATGTGGAAAGAAAAGACTTTGAACTAAAAGCCTCCTCAATCCAAACTACAGCACACTAAAGGAAGGAATTTTAGGGCATTCTACAGGCTACTACTAATGTTTTTTGTTTGACATCAAGTATATCCAGATTTATTATTTAAGTTTGGGTCTTAATGTCTATAGGCTAACATACACTTTATCTTTCAGGTTAAGAATTCAGTGCATCACATTAAGAAAACCCCAAACCTTTCACACTGCAACAAAGACCTGCTTAAAATATTTGAAACCCAGAAATTAACTCTTGTTCCCTTAATTTCCTCCCCCTGCCCTATCAGACTGTGAGTGAATGAAATGCATTGCTATTTATAGTCTTACCTTCCGCTGCAAAGAACCCATTCTTACAGACTTTGCATCAGCAGACTGGTACGTGAGCCATAAGCCTGTATCTACATGTTGTATGAAGCATATTGAATCCCCGTATTTTATTTCAGGTGCTCCCATTCCATCCACCTCTTTTCTTGTCCCTATGTCTAACTTTTCCTAAGAAAGAAAGAAATGCATACAATAACAATAAACAACATAATATTTGCATAAAATAGTGAATACTAGACAATTTTCCACAGCATGACCTGAAAGAGTATTTGAGATCCCTCTTTAATGAAATTATTAAAAACTGGTGAAAGTGTAACTTCTAGTTAAACATTTAGGGAACAGATGGAGAGAGAGAGAGATCCCATTCACACAGAAATTATTACACTAGGAAAGCCAGGTGCATTCATTTCATCTCTAGAAAAGGTGATCATAACTCACCAACATGTCATTGACACATAAAAGCTTACAAAACAAGACCACATACACTTAATCCCATAGCTGAACCTATGGGTTTGACCTCCAGAATCTTTTTCTTGGGGATTTTTTTTCCCCGCCTGGAAAAGATGAGCACCTGCCTACGCTGTCACATAGAGATGGACTTTAACCTGTCACTGCCCATTACTGCCCAACAATGGGCTCAATATTTCCCAAGAAAAAAAAATGCATTTCGATGTTTTTGTGACTGGCCTGTTGACATGCTGTAAAGAAGAACAACATGACCAGGCATCAGTCCCGCTGGCATCCTATACAGAGAGCAGTTGCCTCATGAAAGGAAATTTAGCATCCCAAATAATACTATAGTTTGTAACTGTATGTTTAGGTGTTCCCCAATATCTAACTCTCCTAATATCCAACTCCTTCCCCACAGACATCAATTTATAAGACAAACAGAAAATGCATCCCGATTTATGGCAGACCATCCATTTAATCTCTCCAAAAGCATATTGTTCAACTGACTGATACACCTCTTTTCTGCCTGCACTAGTTGTTAAAACCAAAGTATTGAAAAAACACATTATAAAGGATCAATACATATCTTATTAACTGTAGGAAGGATGTTAATGTAGTTATGCAGGAAACTACTCAAGGGACTTTGACTGTTCATTGCAAGTTCCTGAGGCGTTTGCCTCCAGCTCCATTGAAGGCAAAAATCTTCTCCATTAAGTGTAACCAAAACTGCTTTGAGTCATTAGTTCCAATTCATGTAATCAAGTTACTGATATAGAAACTAGTCATCATTATTCTGGGAGAAGAGGGAATGCATCACAATTGCTGCAGCTGAAGCTGAGATTACTGTAACACTGCAACTGCTGTGTGGCTCTCAACTTCAACCCTGCAGGCAGGTTTAGCGGTGCACTAACTCCCTGTATTCGGCTTCTCTATAAGCTCACACATGCCCAGGTAAGAAGCTGCCTAATTTCCAGCACTGTCTGAAAAACCACCTGTGCAAACTGCAGGCCTATTTTAGGCCATACATTCAGGGTACAAGATGATCCCCTTAACAAAATGCAGCTTCAACCTTCCCTGCTTCTTCTCAGCAGTAGAGGACAAGCCACTTCCTTCAGTTCCTCAGAGTAATGTTACGAAAACATGAGACAAAATGTCTCATGAAAAAAAACAATGAGACAAAAACTTGTAACTGTTCTATCCTTCTACAGCCAGGAGAATGCTTAGACCACACACATACGCCTTGACAATTTGGGGACACAGCTTCACCGTAAAAGATGACGAAGACAAGGTTTGAAATTAAGAGAAAGCAAACTCCATTAAAGAATTTTGAAAAGCGTTTTTTAGGTAAAGGGAGATGCCATGTAACTAGATTTTTCACCCTACAAGTGTGAATGTATTTTGAAGCACTTAAAAAAAATATAAAGATATATTAATACTCAAGTGAAATATATTCATCAATTCAGATCATTAAACTGTTTCTGGATACAGATATTAATTTCACTATTTTATAAATGTCTGATCCCTTAAGTGCTGAAATTCTTGTTAAAATCTTGTCCACTGATACATGGTAATTGATTTATAAATATATCTGATGCCACTTACTGAGTTATTGTGCGCTTCTATTCATTATTATTTCATTATTTTATTCATATAATTTCTCTAAATGTTGTAATCAATTGTCTTCAGTTCAAAAGCTAGCACAAATAATCTGTCGGAAATTGAAAAGCTACTTAGAATAGGATACTGCACACAGTTGATGACACAGGAAAAAATAAATTCGGTCCTGCTGTCACGTGAAGACATGACAGCCTGATTTCAAGCTTTTGAACTTCTATTCTTTTGAATTATCTTCATAACTGGAAGACAGTGTGAACCTGTGTGAACATATTGTCTTTCTACATTGTAACATATGCTGTTTTCCAGGTCTTCCTCCTCTCAACCAGTTTTTTAAGATATGAATATATGATTTCACAAATTTTCTCATAAAGGTCTGTCAATAAAATTAGGGATTATTAATTTCAAATATTATTCCATACTTGCTTTAAAATCTACTGAAGATAACAGAAATTCAAAGCATTTGATACTGCAATCTTCATTCCAAGTAGAAGTAACATTAAATCTACTTAGCATAAAAATTTCAGTACCAACCATTTGCCAAATGAGCTCTCTGTCCTCACCTATTATAAGCGCACTGAGAACTCTGTGTGTAAGTTTACAGGCCAGACTGAATTCAATCACATTCAGTTGAGCTCTTTCCTGCCAATAAACATAGCAGCCGGAAAAGTATAACTAAAGTTGGACTGAGTAAAGGAGAGAAGATGAAAAGCTAGGGGACAGTGTGGCGGAAGCCAGCATTAGAGCATTTGTTTGTGAGCTTCAAGACACTGAGTTTTTCTGGGGAGTGAAGAGGAACCACAAGTTGTTTATAGAGGGGAACAGTTGCATGGAGTGCTGGATTCATGCCAATAAACAGCAAGTAGTTGAGAAAGTACATATAATGAATCAATCTCGTTATCTACTGTAAAATAGTTCATCAATGAAAATCAGGATCTAAACACAACAGAAATCACCATGTCACCATTTAATAATTGCATATTTGTAGAGACATTACGTGCTGGAAGTTTCCAGCTCACACCACTCTCACCATAACTTGCCATTGCATAATCATCCGCTACTTCTGCCTACAGCGTATTTACAAAGAAAAGATTCATTTTTATTTGCAGCCTAGGCCCATTCTCAGACCATGAACAACTTCTAAAGAAAGATGCAAAGTCTTTATTCATTACACTGGAACAACTAGAAACAACTGGTTTTTGCAACAGTCTGTAATCCACCTCAGTAATACAAAGCAATAAAAATGCATTGGAAATTAATAGGTTTATTGAAAAATATGCCAGATTTTTTAAAAAAAGCACATGCTTTTTTTTTTCACCATGCATACAAGAATTGAAGCCAATCTTCCCACATATTTGTGAGTTAGATGGACAACATATTTTTAAATGGTTTTATCTTAATGTCTAAAAAAAACTCCCTGTGAAGCCTAGTCTCAAATATATTATTTCATGCTAATGTTTCTATTTAGTTCCTTATAACATTCCCAAAAAGAATTCCCATGGTTAATGCTTGTCCTTTCAATTTTATCTCATCATCTGACCCAACCTATAGCTTCTGTGGCACACTTTCAGGACTGACATTCTAGCAGATCTCACTAATTAAAAGAAGTAATTCATAACTGCTTTTTAAGCTGGCATTAATATATTTCCTATTAATTTTTTTAAGAAACAGATTAAGACATAAAAATACAGACCATAATATTTTATTAACATTTATGTCTTTCTGGCTACTGGAAAAAGACTGTAGACAGGAAAAGCAGACTTTATACAGAATGTATAAACATTTCTACAAGCAGAAAATTACTTCAGTGGAAAAGTGATATTAAGCTGATACTTTTTATCAAAAAGAATTAATATTTAGCAAATATGAGAGGAAAAAAAAAATCCATAGAACTTAATCACTACAAAGCCAGGTCTATGAGAGCCAAATATTTGGGGAATAAATTGTAGATATCTGTGGACATCCTGTGTTGAGTGAAGCAAGACTACAAGAGAGAAAAATAGAGTTTTCTGAACTTCAGATGCTTGAACGGCTAATATAATTCTCATTTAATGATAATTATTAGTGTAATACATAACTAGATTAAAGCCCAACTCTCAGGAAAAAAAAAAAAAGAGACCGTTAACTCTTCAGAAATCCATATCTACTGAGTGCTGCTTGGTTTGAGATGTTTTTCAACTCCAACATTTCTTCATTTTGCAGAGATAGTCAAAGAATTTTAACACATAAGACGACTCTCATCTAATTTTCCAACTGCTGTACCAGAATGTTGGGGGGAGGGGGGGAAGAGAAAAGAAATGTGTGTGTTCCTTTGAGCACCTGAGAAAAGTATTCTTGTTCACATAAGACATCTTATAAAAAACTTAAGCTTTCTGGTTCTCTTCACATTATTTCATAAATGTATTACTGGCAAGCTAATGTGTTTAAAATTATGAGTAAGGCCCTTGCAAATAATGTAAAAAACCAACAGTAAATGCTGAGCATTTATATTTGCATCTGAATCTTCAGATTTACAGGGGATACATTTTCAGTATTTTCTCTGCAAACATGAAAGCTGCTTTTCATTTGGAAATAGAAATTATCATCTACCCACAAGCCTGAAGGAACTGAGTCTTTAACAATGCAAATAAGGGTATCCTTCCCCCATATCTGGTTTTGCCTATTTAGAGCTAATTTATCTTCAGCACAACAAGTGGGATCTTCCATTACTTTTCAGGCAGTGGAAGGAAGAATTATGACTGTGGCAAAAAAAGGACTGAAACTGCTGTAAGAAAGATCTAGCCATTCTGCATACTCACAGTACTAGTGATCTGTGTTCAATAGAGATTAGGGGCTGCCTCTTATCCAGAAATCATTATTTTGGGCTAACTACATAGAACAACACAACTGAAAGGTTGGTGTCCATACATGCTCGGAGGAAATGAGACCTCTAAAGCTGCTTACCTTCTGTACAGAAGCCTTTCTAGGATTGCTATATTTTTTAAATATTCATTTAATGCTCTTTACCTGAAGAGGAAGGCACCTAAAAAAATGTAATGCCTATATCCTAATGAAGTGAAACATGACACTCCTTTAAGAAGTCCACCAGGAGACTGGATTAATTCTTAGCAATGAAGAGTAAACTATATAATTCTCCCCTGTGGGATCTCCATAATTCTTTCCAGGTCTTTAGTTAAAATGAATGTATATATCCACAATATTAACATCAAATATGATCTTCCAAACTTAAAATACCTTTGAAAACCCATATTTAAATATCAGTAGGATAATATCACCTGTCATGTGCTCAGTAGCATATAGACCCCTTTAAAATATTCTCATGTTACTTCAAGAATGGACTACCATAACATGTTTCTACCCCAAGGCCTTTTCTCTCTGCTCTGCTCAGCACAGAATAGATTTAGTCACTTAACAAAAAGTAAATCAAAAAATCTTAACTTTTTATTTTGAACATGATAGAACATAATCACTTCAAAGTATAAATCTTAAAAATAGTTCCAAATAAGATTACCGAACTCATGTTGGAAAAAAAAAAAACACACTGAACGAACTTCATCTTCAAAACACATGTGCATAGGTTACTTAGAGATGAACTACCTTCTGCTTATCAACAAAAAACTACTCTGTATTGATATACTGATAACAATTCTTGCCTTCAAATATTTTTTGGATTAAATAATCCATGTAGCAGTAGAGCGCAGTATATTGTTCCACTCTTTTCAGAGTAACCCCAACTGAAGACACCATCTTGACAACTAGTGAATGAATTATTTTATCCCTCTAGTTTCAAAGGAGAAGAGATGCTGAGATCTATTATTAACTGCAACAGGAACTCCACAGTTAGATGCACTGCATTGTCTTAAAATATTGGCTTTTCTAACTGGTTAAAAAAAAAAACAACACAAACATACACACACACAAAAAACCACACCCACACCACATACCATATTGTCTGGGACTCAATCTCCAGAACTAAATATTTGTTAGCAGAGTGCAAAAGTCTACATACCTTCTCCCAGGTATATATTCATTTCTTAACTTCCCAAGCAGACAAATAATTAAAAATATATAAAGTAATTGTTACTGAGAAGTTACTAAATAATTATGTTTATGACGACTATATATTTTTTAGAAGATAAATTTTATGAAATCCAACATTATTGTTGCAAAATTTTCAGCAACACCATGCTGTAAGGAAAAAGTAGGAGAAATCGGAAGATATTATAGAATTTATCATAGTACCATTTTAAACTGTTTACCCCCTATACAAAGTACATTGAAACTGAACTTCAAATGCTTATTGAAGTGGTCAATGAAAATTCAAACTATGTTAACTTTAAATTAGACTACAGTAAAGTACCTGATGAAAGAAATACTGATTTTCCAATTTAATTTAAATAACCCACAATACTACAGGTTTTTTTTCTCTGTGTCAGCCAACAGATATAAGCAGTGAAATACCACTGAATTTCATCAGAAAAAGCAAATACAAAATGAGGAAACTGCTCAAAAGTGAGCAAGCAGTAAAATAAAACAAAACCATACACAAAGACACAGCCTGGTAGCTTTAGCCAATAAAAGTAAAGAAGCATTCTACATATTAATTACACTGAGGTTTTTTTAATCAATGACAAGGTAGAAGGCTCCAATAATCCATTCAACAGAAACTATTGAAATCTTGTTTACTAAAGAGACTGGGATTATACTATTCATACAATTATTATTATTAACACTATTATATTAATGCTGTACTGAATCCATACCTTGGAAGACCGAAAACAGAATGCTGTAGATTTTACATCTGCGTTCTCTTTGTCTGTAAGAAGAAGACTCTTGTCATCCAGGAGACTTAAATATTTTCCTGTTGTTATATGTCTCAGTCTGAATGGCTGTCCCCATCTAATGTGGCTGCCACTCCACCTAAGAAAGTTCATAGGAAACATTTGGTTTTTTAAAAAACAAAACAGTTTAAATCCTGGCAAAAATTGTATTACACATAATTATAACATACATTATATTGCCAACTAGTTAGTAAAAGAATAAAATTTTTTTGAAAATGGTTTTATAAGAGATAAACACAAAGTAGCAATTCTAATAAATAATCTTAACTTCTTCCTTTACACAGGCTGCCTTGGTTCAGACTGAATTCCTCCTGAGAGAAGATTTAGACCGCCTACAGAGAAGGAAGCTTCTGCTGTACACAAAGAGCTTAGATCTGCCAGTTCCCTCTCTAACATTTCATCTACCAGAAGCCCAGTTTGTTCACTCTCTGAGAGCATTCTCCTTTCAGTAGTCAGCATAATTTAGGCTCACTTTGAACAGCGTGCAAAAAATAAAATGGCAAAACAAATGAACAAATACAGAAATAAAAATCCTCAGAAAAACAAATTTTAAAAAATACTAAGCAAAGACTGGCCCACATTCTATACGAGGAAATGAAGGAAACGACAAAGATTTGCTATGTTCCCTAAGACCTCCTCAAATTGAAATATAGGTTGGAGGTTTCTACTTCTTGCCTTAAACAGAAAAGTCAGCTCTCTTCTGCTCTTGCTGATCAACTCCTGAAGACAAACTTGTGTAGGGGTTACTGAGGAGGATGTATTTCACGAGGCTTTTTAAGAAGGCTTCTTGAATATTCCTCAGATTGGAAAATTGCTGCAGCTAGGATGTTTTCCTGGATCTTCATAAAGCTTTCTCCAGTCTTATATCTTCTAAAGTTTACACTTCAGATGTATATGCACACTGCTTTTCGGTGAGGAAATTTGCTTCCACAAATACTAATAGTTCTCTATGCTCACTGTGGTTTCAAATAGCTTGAAATTATCAACAAATGTGTACCTAATATCAGTGAAATACACAAACACATCCTTATGAATTTGACCAGATCATAAACTTACTGCCTTGTCAGAATTTTGTATTACTGACTCTTCTCACTTGCATTTAAAGTAATTCCAGGTACAGTATTTAAAAAAATAAAAGGGTTTACGTATGCTTTGTATATACACTCATGTACCAGTCTAAAAATGCCTTAAGATAGCACTTACACTGGTTTAAGTCATTTTCATTTTCCCTGGCACATATATGCAGCAGATTAAAGCACTTACCTGTTCAATATAAATACCCATTTGTTTAAGCATGTCCTCATAAGAGGTGGCCATTCTGTTTGCCAAGTAGGCAAAACTGATTTGGCAGACATTTTTAAAGTGCAGGAGTTTTTAAAATGCAAGATCAATGCCTGGCTTCTCTTCTTTAACAGGATTTATTACACTTCACTAAATAAACTTCTAATCCTTTTCAATTGTTGGCTTTAAAGAGGCCAAAAGAATGAAGAGGTTTTCCCCTCAACTATTTTCTAAATAATCCCTTCTGTTTAAGTCGAGGGGAGAGGAAGGAAATATGGGAGCTTTATATATTAGAAGTGAATTTCTTTTTTCTGTGTTCTACACAGCAAAGTCAGTATAGTCCACAAAAGCACATCTAAGTATCAGTGTTCTAGCACAACTTCTGCTTCTCAATTAAGTAAAATGTCAGGTCAGGAATCTCAGCTATTGTATTGCTGAGTCTGGTAAAACACAAAGCTCTGCACCTTTCATATTATGGGCCACACTGAGGAGCTGCCTTCTCCCTAGTCTAATTCAAGTTTCACTTGGACCCAATAGGTATGGACCATAAAAAAAAAAAAAATTTAGTGCAATTGAGCCAAGCCCCTAGTTCATACCTGCAGGATAGGAAAAAGGACAATTCATGTGCACTTACTAGAAAAGCCTTTTGAGCAATTGGTATCTTGTGAAGCCATTTCTGACTACTAAAAATCCTTTTCTGCAAGGTGAGAATATGATCCCTGTCACCTTTTGTGAAAGAAAGCAATGTCGAGGAATGCTACCTGACATCCTATGGCAGGGCATCCCAAGAGGCAGTCTGCACATACAGACTGCCCAGGAAATTTTTATGAGAGTTCTCCACTAATGAGGAGAGTTCAGAAATTACGATTCCTTCGGAAGCATAAAAAATCAACAGAATTAGTATTATACCTGCAGTCATTCTGGGTAGAACTAGGACTGATGGAGGACTTCAGGCATGCATATACTAAGTTACAAATTGAAGCATTTGCATGAATAGTAATGTGTCTGCAATTCAATGAATGTATATAGCTATTAGAATATCATAAAGGCAAACAGGGAGGTGAGGGACTTCTAGAAGATAGTGTTATTCTTGGGATTTTTTTTTTTTTAATAAGTCACGTTCCTTAAGAAGATTACTGCTGCCTCTGCTTAGTGGTTTTGACAGTTCTCACAATTTCATAGTCTTGTATGTTCAAATGTTTACACTTCAGAAGTTTGTATACAATGCCTATCAAAGTGAGATATATGACAGTTGTAACAGAAATCTGTAATTTCTCAAATCCTCATGTTGCTCCAGTACCACTGTATGTTAGGGAAGTACATGCAATGAGAAAAATAAAAGCCAGAGATCCTTCCACAATCTCACTGCTGTCACTTAACCACTCTCAAGGTCAGTGTTAGTCCAAAGCAAAAATCTCACTGCCCTATCAATGACATTTAACTTCATCCTATTAAGTAAAATGCACAAACAGAAAACATCATCATTAGAATTTAACCTTTCCCTAAGCTGCCCTGATTTAATATCTAAAAAGCAATCATTGATTAGTCACTACAAAATTTATCAGAAGCACATACTGTAATACAATTTAAGAGAGATTTTACAGTGCAAGTATCTTAACAAGGCACAGTTCTTTACTATCATTCCAAATCTCATGCAAGGTAGCAATTTTTCTGTAAATTTCTGCCTTTAAGGACATCAAACAAGTTAAACAAGTTAAGGGGTGCTACACAAATTATTATAAGCAGAACTGTTTTCCTTAAAAACGTCACATAAATGTTTAAAAAAGACGAATTGTGAATTCACAAACAGCTGTAACAACTTCAAAAAATACTCATAACACACAATCACTAAAGGAAGTTGGTGAAGTTTTCATGAAAGTGTTATGAAGCATTTTTTTAAGATTATTTTAGTGTTTTCTCTCTGGTTTTACAATTATCAATCTGATTTTATAGGAACACTCTTGCTATAGAAAAAGTGCACTGGCAAACTGACTTCTTTTTCTGAGAAAGGTTTACTTACGCAACTCTTAGCGTCTCTAGTCGCCAAAGGGAACGAGCATGAATTGACACAGCACCACCTTCATAGTGGACCGTTCTGAAAACCAAGCAAAGGCACAGACTAAATGCTCAGCTCTGTTGTCAGAATTCCTATTTATTTACAACATTTAAGACTGTCAAAACAATTATTGCAACTGCCAGATTCAAAGGTTTTCATGTTCAAAACCAGCTCTTCTCAATTAAACCTTCAGATCTAGTTACAGAAATTTTATTTTCACTGTCTATACCATTCATTATTGTGATATTCATACTAATGAGATATACAGTGTTTGTTCAGACATCTTTCTTAGTCTTCTAAGGAAAAAGAATTGGGGGGAGGGTGGGAAATAACCTGATAATTACAGTAATTCTAGGTTCTAACAGAAAGCAAACATCAAAAGATGATAAAGATTTGTCATCGCTGCATACGTCTCACAAGAAAAGTAGTGTTTTCTCACAGCTCCTGCATATCCTAGAGGTGATTCTGCCCCTCTACTCTGCTCTGGTGAGACCCCACCTGGAGTGCTGCGTCCAGCTGTGGAGCCCTCAATATCAGAAGGATATTGACCACTTGGAGCGAGTCCAGAGGAGGCCACGAAGATGATCAGAGGGCTGGAGCACCTCTCGTATGACGAAAGGCTGCGAGAACTGGGCTTGTTCAGCCTGGAGAAGAGGAGGCTCCGAGGAGACCTCATTGCAGTTTTCCAGTATCTGAAGGGGGCCTATAAGGGTACTGGGAGAGGACTTTTTACAAGAGCCTGTAGTGATAGGACAAGGGGTAATGGGTATAAATTGAAATCAGGGAGGTTTAGATCAGATATCAGGAAGAAATTCTTCACAGAGAGGGTGGTGAGGCACTGGAACAGGTTGCCCAGAGAAGCTGTGGATGCCCCTTCCCTGGATGTCTTCAAGGCCAGGCTGGATGTGGCTCTGAGCAACCTGGTCTAGTGGAAGGTGTCCCTGCCCATGGCAGGGGGGTTGGAACTAGATGATCTTTAAGGTCCCTTCCAACCCTAACCATTCTATGATTCTATGATTCTATCCAAAAACGCACATATCCGCATGGTTTGAGCAATCCCAAATACAAGTACAGGCTGGGCAGAAAATGGATTGAAAGCAGCCCTGAGGTGAAGGATGTGGGGATTTTGGCTGTTGAAAAGCTCAATATCACCTGGCAGTGTGCGCCAGCAGCCCAGAAAGCCAACTGTATCCTGGGCTGCATCAAAAGAAGCACTGCCAGAAGGATGAGGGAGGTGACTCTCCTCTCTCTAATCTGCTCTTGTAAGATCCCACCTGGAATACTGAATCCAGCTCTAGGGCCCCCCAGCATAAGAAGGACATGGAACTGTTGGGGCGAATTCAGAGAAGGGCATGAAGATTATCAGGGAGCTGAAAAACCTCTCCTGTGAAAGACAGGCTGACAGAGTTTGGTTTGTTCAGCCTGGAGAAGAGAAGGCTCCGGGGAGACCTTATAGCACCTTCCAGTACCTGAAGGGGTGACAAGGAAGCTGGGGGGGACTTTTTACAAGGGCCTGTAGTGACAGGACAAGGGGTAACGGGTTTAAATTGACAGTGGGGAGGTTTAGATCAGATATCAGGAAGAAGTTCTTCACAGAGAGGGTGGTGAGGCACTGGAACAGGTTGCCCAGAGAAGCTGTGGATGCCCCATCCCTGGAAGTGTTCAAGGCCAGGCTGGATGAGGCTTTGAGCAACCTGGTCTAGTGGAAGGTGTCCCTGCCCATGGCAGGGGGGTTGGCAGTAAGGTCCCTTCCAACCCAAACCATTCTGTGATTCTATGAAATCTGAATGCTTCTAAAATAAAAGTCAAACGAGCTTAAAAAAAGGTTGTGGGTGGTTTGGTTTGGTTTTTTTTCCTCCATTATTCTAAGCGATACATATATATTGGATCCACAACTTGGTTTAGATTTTATGGTCAGCAAAAGCCAGTTAAGTAGCCTGGCTTATTTTCAAGGCAAATACTGAGGAATGTGGTGAGCATTAAGCACTGCCACTACAGATTTAAGCAGCTGTTCTTTGGACTGTTTCCTGCCTGCACCTTTAATTCTGCCTCAAGACACTGCCAGAATTTAAAAACCTAGGCCTTTTCTTTGGGGCCTTTTTTTTGGGAAAATGAATAAAGGAGTCACTCAAGCAAAGGAGTGCTGCCACTATGCTTATCAGATCAAGCGTGTCAGGGAACACTGCCAAAGACAGACCTAGTTTTATGGATTCTGGAAGAGCTTATGGATTGAGTATAAATTGTGATCTTCAGCCAAGATCAGGCACTGCCAAAAAAAGCCAGAGGCATCACTTCAGGGAATCTTAATACTGATATTGTAGGTCTTTCTCATTGTTTATCAGAAAGTATTTTTTGAAGACCCCAATTTTGGAATCAGGTACCAAGTACTCACTAGGCTTTAGCTTCCAAAGTCCTCCTGTGGATATAATACAGAGGGAGTGAAGGCTTGTCACAGAAAAAAACCCAACATTCAAAGAGGTGGTTCAAAATCAAACGAAATAGTTAATTAGAATATAGTTCTCTGTTCTATTAAAAATAGATGAAAACTACAGATGTGCTCAAATTCATCTTGGAATATGCTAAAAAGTATTAAGGAAATAAACACTCCCAAACAAATTATAAAGGGGGAAAAATGAATCAAAATAGAAACTACTACAATTATGGAACCAATTACACTGAATATTCATGACCCAGGTATAAAAAGAAACTGGCACATGATTCATGTACATGAAAGAAGTTATAGGTGCATATATAAATATATATAAAATCCTCCCCGTGACCTTCTACCCAGTATTTTCTGCACATATGGTCTTAGTCATTTGTGGCAATGATTGTGGTACTAGGAGCAGCTGACAGGTTTTAGTAAGCCTCTCATCTCCCTCAAAGAATGGAATGAAATTCAGAGTCAATCTTACTTTTCACTGAAATTGACCTTTATTCTTATAGTAGAATGCAAATGCTAAACAATCTTGCATTCAGCTGCTTCTCTGTTCAGACACTCACCCTTCTTGTCAGACATCTTAATCAAATTTTTATTCTGAAACTAACATGCTCTCACATCTAAACAATAACAGATCATATCTCACCCTGGTTGGTTTTTTTGGGTTGGGTAGGGGTGGGGTTTTTTCGGGGGGGAGAGAGGGGAGGGGAGCGGTGTGTTGAAACGTTCTGAGTACATCCTGGCTTATTTCAATATGAGCATTGCTGAAAAATGCATTCAGAATTCAAGCACTCACATAATACAACATTTAACAATTTTATTCAGCAGTTTTCTAGGCATTAAATGCATGAGAAATGAGGTCTAAGCTAAGCAAAGGCTTAATTTAATCAGAATATTTGATTTTTCAGATGGTACCTTGTTACTTTTCAGGGATGAGTTTTTTTTCACACAGGAAGTCTGGAAACTGTCACCAGTCTCTCAGAGTACTCTTTGGAAGCTAGATTTGGATTACACATAGCAGTTGGATCAGATTCATTTTAAGTATCTAAAAACCCTCCCATTGTGAACTTAAAAGAATGGCTTCTCATGGGTGAAGTAGTTTCCTGTTATGTGACTGTCCATCCCTTATTTCCTTTCTCTGCATTTTCTGAGGGGAGCTATAAGCCTCGGAATGGTCATGGGAAAATGGGAAAGAAATAGAAGAGAAGAAATCCTAAATAAACACATGCAATTTGTTTATGAAAAGAAATAAAAAGGATCCTGGGATTGTGCCTTATTTGCATATGAATTAATGGGTACAGTAGCAACAGCAGGAGTGAAGGCAGAAAGACAGTGATAGCACTTCAGGGATAAAAGTCAACAAGGCAGCAGCAAACCCTCAGCAAAAGAATAAGTGACAGCAATCTGGAGCCAGACAAAGAAGGAGCTAGGGACTACAGGGCTAAGGATCAAGGAACCCTACAGGGAAACAAAAGGAAAAGCCCAGAGTTTGGGGTCAAGGATGGAAGAAGATTTTGTATGGACAAGAGAGAATATACAAGCTACAAAAAAAGCAAGCTGGCACAAAGCACTAGAACAGTGCGTGAGCTCTTATGTCTTTATCTTGATACTGTCTTCTCTATGGAGAAGATGGTAAAGAAAAGGTGGCTTTTAATAAGAGACATCTCTCCTTTACTGAAGGGCCCTTGCAAGCTAATCATTGCCTTAGAGCAGCTGAATAAATTCATTACCTAGACCATCTCATACTTTTTTGTCTAAGAAATCCTAAGGGTTTTTTTACCTCCTTTCATTACAATAAATGTAGTAAACTGCTGTGATTGCTCAAACCAACTTCCTTAGTACTTGCTTGATATAAAAACATTATTTGATATGATGCACTTCATTGCTTTTTATGTACTCTTGGCAATAGTTCAGTGCTGAAAAGAAGTATGATTCATAAGAACTTTATTCTTCCTGAAACTGACACTGGTAAGCCATAGCAGATACTGATATTACTAGGTCAAATGAAACATTGTTTTTAATGACGTGTGAATAAAGTACAAAAATTCTATGACTATCGAAGTTATTGCAGATTTACACTGATAGGATGGAAAAAAAACTTGAGTTGTGAAGTGCACAGAAGACACACTTTACTTGCCAAACAGTAGAGAAAACCTATGAATTGAAAAAAAAATTACATTATAAATAATGTATATTTATGAAGAAAGTACAAATAACAGCAGAAGAGGGCAACAAGAGCTACAATGAGTGTTAGTCTTCCTCTAGAAAGCTCAAGATACCTTATGCCTTCTGAGCCATATCCGTAACAGTATTCCTGATGACTTTTTTCTTCTATTCTTTTCAATACAATTTGTTTGCATACTCTACATTTATGAAGTAAGGATATTATCTGCTTTTGTTTCAAAGGAAAGTATCTATGGAACCTCTGCGAATTTTCAGTTCATCTTTACTATAAAACTTCATCTAGCTAATTGGTCGGTGTAACGCAGTTATTTTTGGTCCGACCTACGTCCGTAAGTTAAAATTCAAACATCATTCTTTCCCTGACCGTCGTTAATCTGTTTAATTTCCCCGTCATACAAAGAGTCACCAGGGCTGGAAGTTGCCGCTCAGCGCTCGGGCCGCGGTTGCAGCACCACGGACAGCGCAGCC
>NW_010243078.1:0-1623 GCF_000690775.1 Eurypyga helias | reverse complement strand
GGAAGCTGGGCCTTGGGGAGGTGCTGGTTTGGAGTTTTGTGTTTCTTACTATGCGAATCGAGGTCGGCTGGCAGTAAAAACGCCATGAATTCTCTCTCACCAAGTCGAGCTTCACCTGCCTGCTACAGCAGCTGGCAAGGGACCTCCCTGCCTGGCAAGGGACCTGGCCACACAGGCTTTCTCATGCTGTTTTGCCCTTGTCCCGCTGAGGACTGAGCGAAGGGGCAGAGTGGAGATGTGAGTGATGGCCTGTGAGGCCAGCTGCACTGTTAGCTGTGGTTCAGAAAAAGTGAAATGGGGTGGCCCACACAAGTGCCCTTCGCTCCTGTCTGCCCGGTGCTTTGGGACCTGAGGGTGTTTGAATGTCTGGCGTTGGGAGATAGTCCCTTCTTGGTACATTACCTGGCTGTTAGCTGTGTAACAGGCCTGCAGGATGCAGTGTTCCTATACTGCCTGGAACAGGTACAGTATTTTCCACTAGTGTTCTTTGTGACAGCAAGTGTAGTTTCCTCAGAAAGATGCTTCATCTGGAGGAAAAGGGGATTTGGTTGCAACATGCAGATACTCAGGAAAATCCAAACACATGTTTCTTGTTGGGTAGAAAACACTCACTCTGGGTCTTCCAGTGCTGCCGTAGTGTTATGCAGTGTGGGACGTTTGTGAGGGAAGAAGAACACTGCCACAGGGCTGTCTGTTGGGTCTGAAAGATGCAGTCATTCATGTCAACCCAAAGTTGAGTCTTTCAGTACTTTTCAAGCAAATTCAATGAGAAATTTTCATTTTGAGATGACAACATGCACTATCGATGCTAATCAGATGTTGAAATCCTACAGAAATGCTGCATAAACCATTCCAAATTTCTTGTGATCTTAAAGGTTCAACCTAACCTATCTTTTGCACGTTTGCTCTAAAATCTCAAGCTCTGCCACCCCGTTTCTGATGGAATACAGCTCTGTTACGTCTCAGAAACATGAAAAAAAGAGCCCCAAACACAGCAAAAACCCCAGCACTTTTCACCTGAAAGATGCGTTGCTCTAGATCTCTGACCTGTAAATATTAATTGTTCATTGGTGGATTTTGATGTAGACAAGAATAAGCTTTCCCTGGGAGTGAGCTAACCCATGATACCTGTAACTGTAGGCCCTGCCTCTCAGTCCCAAAAGAACCCTCAGAATTTGAAACGTAAACCTACGTTTTACTCTCATTTTCCCTGTTACCCGCTGCAGAATGGTCTTTTCTTCACCAGAGCGTTAAGAAAAGGACCACTCACCTCATGCCAAACCATGAGATCTGAGCTGATGCATTTATGCACAGACAAACAACTCGGCTGCAGGCCGCTCCATGCCCAACAGGAGGAATTGCTGCACCTGGTGGGATGGGGAGCCAGTAAAGGTTACCGACAGCAGTGTCAGGGGTGGCTGGATTTCACACCTGGCAAAGGGGAGTTGCCTGGGAGATGGCCAGAATGCACAGATAAACCGGGGGGGAGCGCTGGAGACGCTTTGGGCAGTGGAGTCTTGCAGAGAGAAGAGCTCCCGTGTAACAGTGTCTGTAACATCATTGAAGTGTGACATTGGCTAACTGATGCTGTCCAAATCTGGGTGCCAATGCCAGCTCAGGTCA
>NW_010243077.1:8604-20071 GCF_000690775.1 Eurypyga helias | reverse complement strand
CAACAGCCCCCCGTGCCCCTCCTGGGCAGCGCCCTCGGGTTCGTCCGGGACGCCCTAGCCCAGAGCCCTGCTACGGAGCGAACGCCGGGCAGAGCGGGCTCTGCAAGCACGGCCCTGCGCCGGATCGATTCCCAGGTGTTAGCAGGAAACTTGTCCCGGAGGGAAATCCAATGTGGCTCCCTCCGAAAGCGCCCCAGTGCCGTGGCAGCCCGAGGAAATGGTCACCGTGGGCCGACTGGGACAACGCAGCTCCCAGAGGCTTTCTGTGGGGTGAGGCAGGGCCGGAGAAGGAAACCTCAGAGACCACCTTGGGTGGCTTCAGTTTGGAAGGCAAGGAACAGATGAACTCGCTGCTAATTCCATACAACACGCTGAATGGGAAGATTTGGTAGCCAGATGTAGGGATAACAGGGGCAGGAGGCAGCTCAGGGCAGAAGTAAGACTGACGGTTGTTTGCCCTTTGAAATCTTGTGGGCTTTCTTCCAGCTGTAAGAAATCTTTCTGGAGTCCTCACTAGTGTGCACAACCTTGATTTCAGTGCTACTGGGGAAAGGGAGGGGCTGAAGTTGGGTTTACGACAGAAAATAACATGGCAGAAACTATAAAGAGTGACTCAAAGAACAGTTACTTGCCTTGTGAAAAGTCACCAGGCGTTTTTTTTCTAGAGTACGAGTTGTTCTTGGCAATAAAAATATAAAAAAGGGCCTTTTCTAGTTACACTGTCCTTTAAATCCCATCTTCAGGGAAAGCTTCTGAGGATGGGGGCCATGGCATGAATTAGTTGCATCAGCACCGCAGCCCTTACCTTGGGCTTGGATGGCACGGTGTACCCAATATTGCAGTCAGGCTCAGGTCTACCTCACGCGCTCTGCACTTCACCCAAAGCATCCCAACAAAAATGACTTTTATCACGTGATGCTTGATCACAACACAGTAAAGAGACTTTCCTTTTTAAAACACTGTGACCAAAAATCCTACCAGGAAAGAATGCTGTGTTAAAGAGGGCGTGTAGGAAAGCTGGGAGGTGGTGAAACGCTGTGCGTATGACTTGTGAGGTAATAAAAACTTGCCTAGATATATGAAGTACTGCTGAAAATGGTGTGTTTAGTTCTGTGTATTGAAGATCTGTCCTGTATGTTGTACTTAGTACTGAGTTTGGTTTTATGAGGCGTGTCTGGAAGTAGAAATGCTTTCATCAGTAGGGATTTCAATAAAATTTAACCTCAATCTAGTAATTTGTACAAATAACAATTACAAGAAACTGGAACTCGTGTGTGTATCCGCAAAATGGCAAAGTGAATCTGGTTTTGCTCTCTGGCATTTAGTAAATAAAGTCAGATTTGTAAGATCTTTAAATAATCTAAGAAGAAATGTCTAGAAGAATCAACTCTGCTTTATAAAATAATATCCACATCTGATAGTGGTAAATGTAAATGCTTGAAAGAAATCCACAGCTCGTGTTGCTCAGTACTGCCACAGCAGTTTTCATTTACAACCAAACAAAATCGATGGTAAAGCTGAGTGCTACCTTTACTTTCCTTCATTTTTTGTTTGCTTGCTTGTACGTGTGAGGAAGTATGTAATGCTTTATTTGGGAAGGAGAGGGGGATCCTCCAAGGAATTTGGACAGGGCACAAATGGACCAGGCTTATTACCTACACTTTGCTTAACAGCTGGCTAGTTGGCCGAAGGTGTGAGAGCCAAGTATTTACAGGTCTGGCAGCTGTGAAGGTCCAGCTGTAAGGAGAGGTTATTCTGACAGCATTGAATGTTACAGTGTGCGTATATGAACAAAACGTCGGTTCTTGTGGACTGTCATGTGAAAATAAAAGCTTCGTAAAATAGGAAAATAAATACTGTTGAAACTTTCTCAACACAGAAACAAGTTTTACCTTATTGCAAGATGGCAGAAATCTTGGCATCATCTTCCGGTAATGTCTTGCAGCTTTCCAAAGCCTGAATCTCCTCATTCAACAGCCCCCAGGCATCTCCAGAAGCTCCATCTGGATCTATACTTTAACTAGCCCCTGCTTCCCTCTCCGGCATTGCTTTGTCTAACCATGTTTTGATGTCACCTATAACTGGATCATATAAACGTCTAATATTTATCCCATATATACCTCAAAATCCACCAGATCCTGAATTAATTAACTCAATAGTTTAATTATGTGTGGTGAAAAAGATTTTTTTCATGTACTGAAAACCTGCTCTAACATAATGTCATTGGACATTCCTGAGCCCTCACCATTGGGAGTAATAGCTCATTGTCTTTCCCTGTTCATCTCCTCCATGAATGCATAAACTTCCATCGTATCCCTCCCTCCATCCTTTTTGTTCTGTGCTGAAAGGCGTAATCTGTTGAACCTGTGCCATGCAGGAACTGTTATAAATCTTTATTATCCTCATCACAACTTTTTGTACCTTTTTTATAAGAGCAGTCCAAGTACCTGCACAGTTTATATATGCACAGAGCACTGCTTTCTGCTGCTTTCTCGTCATTTTCAAACAGCTCCTGTGTACTTGTTTTCATTTTTCAGATACCTCAAAGCAGTGAGTTGACTTTTTCACAGTTGTTCCAAGACTCTTTCCTAAGCGTTTCTAGAAACTGGAACAGAACCTCCTGGGGTACATAGATGCCCCTATACTTGGATAGGTGTCCTTTGGATTAATTTTCTCATTGTGTATTAGTTTGCAGCAGCAGCCAGTGACGTTCATTTCCCAATTTATTACCCGGTTACTCACACTGGATAAGATCTTCTGCTATTCCTTATGGTCAGGTTTAATTTTGATTGCCATGAAGCATTGCTTTTATAATGAACTATTCATAAATGTTTTGATTTTTACTAATTCCTATGTACAGCCTCTCCCTTATTCATCTTTTTTGCTTAAAATGAGGCTCTTTCAACACATAGCAGCTTACTTCCTACTTGTCATGCACAGCTGTTGTTAGTCACCTGGAAATGAAGCTATAGACTCAGATCGTACTTTGGAAAGAGTTTGCATTTCTTTGAGGCTGAGCTAAACACGTGTTATACCTGACAGTTTTGCACTAACATCAGCAATAAAAGCACCTTCCCAGTTAATCTCAGCATGTGCAACCAGCTTGCCTCTGCATTTATTTTTCAAACACTCATTTTAGTCATACTAAGACCAAAAATACCATACTTGTTTAGCCTTTGAGCAAGCCATTTTGTCTCCTTCAATGTCTTTACATGACGTGTAAAATGAAATAAGCACCCAGCCATTATTTTCCTATTCACTTTAATTGCCCTCATGGCCTTAAAAAAGAAGCCTTTGCATTTTATAGAACAGCACCTGAAGTGGTGTTGGCAAGGTCTGGCTAATAAAAATAGAGCCATAGGAGCTCAAATCCATAAAGCTGTAGCTTCTGTGTCTACTCTACAACAGTGAATTCTTAAAGCTTACCCAGCCACCACGGTTGGTACACTTTGCCTCCTCTCTCCCTGCACAGAAGAAATGGCTTTATGTTGTCATTTTCAAGGAACATTTTATTTAAAAAAAGAACAAACTTTTATTGCTTGACATAAAATACTTTGTTTGCTATTTCATCATCTTTCAACTTTTTTAAACAGTAAAATGTTAATTTGATAAAAATACCTCTGTGGTTAAGTGCTGTAGGAGGAAGATCAGAGAATGTGAGCCTGGCCTGTGTGTGAAAACAGCACTCGCTGTGCTTTGTAAACCCAACTGAACGTAAAGGCTGCAAAGATCCTGGTTTATATCAAGGTTGCTGCAGGTCACTCTCACTGGTCTGGCTTCGGATAGTCATCCCATAATCCTTACAGTCTCCAATCCTACAGTCTCTCTTCTCTCTCAGACTAAGTTTAAAACCACTGGATAAAGAAGAAAACACTGCATCAGACATCAACCATTTTTTATGTTCACTGCCCACTTCGAACAATTCAGGAGTTTCCTGAAGAGGGCCACAGCACCTAGTTTACTTCCAGGAGTTAGAACTGTCTTCTACCAGGCAGTTCCTCAAATTTATTCTCCAAAGTTACTCCATAAAACAGCGTGGGGCCTTTCCTGTTGGTGGAATCTTGGCTGTGCAGGGTAGCAGCGAGGTTAACCAGGTTTTGTCATTTCATCCAGCTGTAAATAAAAGTCAACAAAGCCAACAATGTGACACTTAAAACAAAGTCACACTTAACCTGTCAGTAGCTGCCCGCTTTCTTTGTTTCCCCCCGCTGTGACAACCAGAATTTACTTTGTCAGTAGCTCTTTGCCTTTTCTGCCTAATTCAAACTGACTAGTATGGTTCCTTCAACTTCCCCGGTCCTTCGTCCGAGCCGTGCAGCTGCAGAGACACCTTCCCAGGGCTGCTGCCTGTTCCCACAGTGGGGTCACTTGGCTGGCCCAGCTCACTCACCCCGGCCGGCCTTGCAGCTAATGGGGTCCCCACTGCCCCGAGCTCTGCAGCCCCTGGCCCTGCTTGTGCACAAAGGCTCAAACCCCTTCCAGGTAAAACAGGGTTGGTGGGTAGGACCCACACTTCCTATCTGTCGCTCCAAGAAATGTTTGGGGAGGGGACAGTGGGGTCTCACGTGAGAGAGGTGGCATGATGCCTTTTCACAGAGAGGGCCCCTTTTCACCAACAGCTGTATGATGAAGATGCACCATAGGGCCAGGCACCGACAGACAGAAGAGGGTTTATAACGAGGGTCATGATTTTCTTTCCTTCTGGGAAGGTGCTTTCCACTGTCCCTCAGAAACAATCTCTCCCCAAAGGAGAGGGAGTTTAGGGCACAGGTCAGAGTTAGGGGCAGACCTTACTTTGGCTAATTCCCACCCTTTTTCATGCATATTACATGTCTGTAAATGCAGTGTTAGAGTTCAGTCAAAGTTTTCACAGGTTTGCCAAGAACACTTTAATCTTTGATGGTTATCTGAGGAGGTTTTGTTCTTCTGTATCTCTTGAAGCACACAGAGCATAGAAGCAACTCACATTAGTTTACTTATTCACAGTTAAGAATGGGAAGAAGCCAATGAGAGATCGGTGGCAGACACTGAAGCTTGAGGAAAGAAATTGCTAAAGGCAGTATTGATGGGGCAGCCATAAACGCTTTGAAGTACAAAGGGTAGTGCCAATGGAGCCTGAGGAGCGGCTGGATGCCAACAGATTCTGTACACCCCACAGAAACAAGTGGGAGAGTGTTGGAGGGGAGTGTTGGAATTAAAATTTCTGCTGTGGGTCATTGGACTCAGTAACAGGAGCTCAAGGGGAATGGAGGGGAGAGCAGGCAGCAACCAAGAATGATGTATGATTTCTCCATGGAAAGTGGGCTGGGTTTGCATGGTTTGCACTGTTTTAATTCAATCCCAATAAAGTACATTCTCTTGTTCCTTTTGTCAATATGCAAATCGCTGACTATGTGACTAAACCAGCAGTTTGCTGAGGTCTCAAGTGCAACTCCTGAATCAGGTTAACAAGAATAGGATGATTCAGAAACGACCTGGTTGCACCTATGTATGCATCATATTAACCAAGTCATTTCTTGAATGCAAATATATAGTGGGAAACATTTCTTCTTGCTAAGCTAATCAGAGACAAACTAGGTTTGAGAAGGAAGAGTCATGAGGAACTAGGGGGTGCAGTTAAAATGTGATGGTGTTAAAAAAGAAAATAAAAGAAAAGCAGTGGCTGTTATGAAGAGCTTTCCAGGCAGAAGCTATAGTCAAGGCCCCACCAACATCCTCCACCTACAGCTGTGGCCTGGAGATCACGTGTGGGTGCTCTCAGTCAGCTGCAGCCCCAGGACCCTTTGGGTGGCATCCCTGTGTCCAGTGCTACTCCCTGGAGCAATGCTCCTGGGAACATGCTTGTGAAGCCATATGAGATGCATTTGGGCAGTGTTCCAGGAAATAAGGACAAGTCAAATTCACAGATGCTCACTGTTCGGGGGTTTTTTTTTTTCATTCCCTAGTTTTTCTGCATTCCCCATTTTCAGACTTTTTTTTCCTGGCAATTCAACTACTTGTCTAACAGCACTTGTCACTCATCCCATCAGATGGCTCCTTCACAGGTCAAAGCCAAGCAGTTCTTTCTTTATTTGTGGGTACTGAAGAACAAGGCCTCCATCACCACTGAGGGGTGAAGATAACAGCACTCTGCAAGGTGGTTATGCACATAACTTCTGAGAACACTGAAAAATCTGATTTTTGTGGCCATCTGTACTCAGTGGAGCAGATTAAAGAAGAGCACAGTGTGACAAGGGTGAGATAGTGATGCCGATTGGGGAAAATCTACAGCGTCTGCAGAGCTCTTGGGCACTTGAAGCTCACAAAGCTACGTGCAAAGCTGGCATTAGAGCCCTTGATGCGCAGAGACAACCTCAAGAGAGCTCCTATCATAACAGAAAACCAAGCAGGCAGCTGCATGCTCGAGCTTGACTGCTGTTAGTCATGGGCAACAGTTTGCAGCTGGAAAGTCAACAGAAATTGTGCAAGACTGTGAGACTCTGCATTGTACAGGAAATAATAAAGGAAGGGAAGTAGGCTTCAGGGAGACCTGGTTGGCCAAGGGCCACTGAGTATATAATGAAAAAGGGTATATTCCCAGATTACACGTGTACTGGGAAGGTCAACAGAAGCCTGCCACCTACAGTAGCAGAGGTTGTACTTGGAAAGTACGAGCCGAGTGTACTTCAAAGAACAAAAAATAGGTGAGGTAGTAGTATCTGACCAGATCCACTCCTCTCTGTGAGTAGTGCTCTGTGAGTGACAGCTATGGTTAAGCAGTCTCTATGCTGGACAGCAAATGGCATTAAGGAAGGATTCAGATACCGTCTACTCCTTGATGTTCCACAAACCTGGAAAGATACCAGTGATGATCTGCACACTACCTCACACCTGAGAGGGTAGTGTCACCAGCAGAGCGGGGAGTGAAGTCAGCTTGCTGGAATGATTCTGCTGACCTGAAACAACCAGACACAAAAACAAATAGCAAAGTACACAAAAATGCTGTTGAACTGAGGGCAGCTTCCTTTTATCAGAGGAAGGCAGATCCTGCTTCGCTGGGGTTTGGGGGAGGTGAGGCTGGACTACAGCACAGTATTGCTGCTTGGAAGGACTCTTCTGAGTTCTGTGGCATGTGCAAACCCCAGGTTAGTAGCACAAGTCTCAGAACATGTACTTGATATGTAAAACCTGATAAACGCACGAGTAAAAACAGGGGAAATACAAGACACCTTGCTTACATAAATAGAAAAAACAAAATAACTTTTTACTAAAATAATTATTCTTCTGCAGTTGACTAGAATGTTCATGGGCCAGTAAGTGTGACCCTTTTCATGCCTATTTCTGGTTTTCCTCTGTTCCTTTGCTGCATTTCTACAGGTGATAAACAAATGTGCAGTATAAATAGATGGACTTCTAATAGTCAGGGGCTAGATAATGATCAATGCTTATGATTTATGCCCCCATGATAAATTTGGTCTACAATTGGAGATAACAGCTAGGGACTGAAACAACAGGTCATTAAAAGAGCCAGTAATTTATGGCAGTATAAATCATTGTGAACAGCCACGGAGAAGGGTGAAGTGGTTGTTGCTTTGCATGCACCAAAGTTTCACAGCCCTTGTCTGTAACAGGTTGGGAATGGATAAGGATGTTGGCTCTTCCCTGGCTTTGTGCAATAAGATGTGGAGAACACTTTGAACATGGCAGTATCCTTGGGGTACAAAGGCTGCCGGTGAAGCAATCCCTGGAGCTCTTCCCCCAGCAGACTGAATGGCTGCCTGCTATTTTAGGCTCTCCCTGACATCCTTACAAACTTTTTATGTGTGTTTCCTGGTCCTGACTTTCCTAATAGCCCCTTTTCGGTGCATGAAGGACAGTGTCTTTTCAGCCCTGTCATGCTCCCCAGTCTTTTTGTCAGCAGCTGCCACAAGCTGGAAAAACTGAGAACCTGCCCCACTTCTGTGTTTCTTTTTGTTGGGGACCAAGGAATCCCTGGTGTGCAGAGTATTCCCAGAGAGAAGAAAGCCTGTGCCCTGGGCTTGACTCGGAGCTTGGATGGTGACTTCCAAGGTCTCTGGGGAGACAACTGTATTGCCTGATTTGAAAGGAAAGGAGAAGCTGCAAACTTCCAGGATGTCCCCTGAAAGATCCCTCTAGGATTTCTGTGCAGCTGCAGGTGTTAGTGCTGCCCAGAACCAGGGAAAGGAGCTCCAGAGGCTATCGAGACTACACTTAGACTGAATCAGCTGGACTAGGACCAAGCCAAAGGGACCAGATCATTCAGGAGTGGAGCAGTAATTACTGCTGAATTAACATATGGAAGGAGTCCTTGATTTCTGGCTCCAAAGGGTGGTGGAGCCCCAGGGAAAGTCATGTTCCAGGTACCAACGTCTCTCCACCTTGCTTGTAATCATGCTGCTAATTGCGGAAGTCCCAGCAGAGTCCAGAGCGGAGTTCTGTGGGAAGGAAACTTGTAGGCACAGAAGAAACAGAGCCATCGTGCCAAGAAATGACTGCCACTGAGATTGTTCCTCACCAATGTATGCATTCAGGTTACAAATGTCCAGGCAGAGGCAAGAAATATCCCTTTCAACCAGCACCCCAAAAGAAGGTAAAAATACCCCCCTTGGGTCAGGAATGTTTCTGCCCCTGCATTCTATTCAAGTGCACCATAAAGGGATTTGCTTCAGGCAGGGAAAGGTGGACGTCCACGACACCCACTGTCTTTTGCAATGTTTGCATTAGCCGTGTACTCTCAGCTCTTACTGCTCAAAGTCAAGAGCTCCAGCTAAGCAGGTACTTGGTGACTTGCTGGTGTATTTTAGTGGGTCAGAAGACCATATCTTTTGTTAAGAAATACATTTATGACAGCTTGCTGCTCTCTCTTATTTGAGATTCTTTCTCAGCACCAAAATGTACTTGCTGCTAAATGGTTCCTGGACGAACGGACTTTTTAATGAGTGAATGCTGAGTGGCAGAATAAATTGACTATGGAGGAAAAAATCTATTCCTTTGTTTTTTGACTGCATAAAAGGGTAACATTTTGAAAGAGAGGTTGGAGGGATTTGGGGCACCCAGACCACACTTGTTGAGTACATGCTGTGTTGTTTTAGCTGGGACTTCCTTACCAGACCCACCACCTGACTCAGCCCACGGACACACTTGCCCACGCTCTGTCCTGCCCCCTCCCATGTCTCTGCCCCCCAGCACAGTCACATACACTCTGGGGTGTCACACAGCCTGCCCACAGCTGCTGAGAGAGAGAGATCACAGCTGCTCCAGGGTGCCCTCCAAGAGAGCTCCAGAGTAACTCCCAGCCCTTCTGGCAGACTCCCTTTTGTCCCATGCTGCTTTGCCTGATCCCAGTGGCAGCCCTGGCTCACAGTCCCTCTGCTGCCCACATCCTCATTTCTCTCTTGTCCCCACCTGTCTATGCAGCCCCTTCCCAGGTTGGCACTGTGAAGGACTGGGATGTCTGTCCTGGCCAAGGCAGCACAGGGGAGCTGAGTGTTGGGCTGTGTTGGCACATAGTGATGCCTGCCCTTTTGCAAAAGTAAAATCAGGAAAAGGACATTTCCCAAATACGCTGGGATTTCAGCGAAAATGGAGAGGAGGGGAAGAGAAGCAAATTTCAGGTCTTGGTGACCCACAGGTTGTGGGGTTCAAAGCCAAAATGAGACCAGGCACTGCCAGGAGGCGTTCACAGCAGGACGCACCTCTTCGGACTGTCACGAAGAAGACCGCAGCCCGCTGGTGTTTGCACCATCGGGCTGGCTGATGCCCTGAGTTGTACAAGGAGCTTTGTTTGGACAATGGAAGTGGGATTAAAACAACCTTACAGCAACTCTGTACATGTCTAGCTAGTGGAAAAAAATGTGAAATAAATCAGGCCTAAACCACACAAGATGTTTTGCTGCTAGGTATTTTATTGTTATGGGTAGAGTGTCAGGGAAGGGTGCTCATAAATCAATTGCAGTGGTTTCTATTATTTCAAAAGAGATAGAATCTACTGGAAATTATTCTGATCGACAGCATTTATGTGAAGCTACAAGGAAATTCCAGGCAAGATCAGAATGTGCAGAGTTTCCAGTTTCCATCAGGGATTACAATTGCTGTTGAAACACTTTATTTCCAAACTGCAACCCGCAATCTCAGGTGAGGTCATTCTTCCTTGTGTCAAGACATGTTGCATTGTCATGTAGCCTATTGTACGTCCTGGGAACAGGAATTTCGCTGTAAATCAGAAAAATATATGCGCATGTCTATAACTTCAGAGACATGAAATGTTGTTCATGCCCGTTTAGCTACACACAGCCCCCAGTTGGCCTGCTTAATTGGATTTGCATCTCCTTTTTCTTTTCTATGGCACTCAGCACACTTCCAGCACTACCCATTAGTGCAATGGCACTGCCTGCTGATGAGAAAATCACAGCAAGATCACTGATACCAGCTAAATTAATTCTTCTTTTTCCTTTTGCTCATTTGATTATGTGCTATGACAAAGTTGTGGCCACAGTCTGGCTTCAGGAATAAAAGAACTTGTATTCCCTTTAAAATTCCAGAGGGCGAAACAGGAGTGGAAAATTGCTTAAATACTCTCCAATAAGCTCTAGAAGCTACTGGCCAGATTTCTGAAATCCAGCACTTTCTGGTAAGCGTTACAATTCTATACCACACCCCAGGACAGCTAGGGAGGGCTTGTGAGCTGTGCCAACGGTGGGGGTGTACTCTCACCTCTCTCTCCTGAGGTTAGACGATCCCTTTGGATGTGGAGTCCAGAAGCCGCTCCTTTGACATGGAAGACACTCCCAATCTTTTCCTACCAAAAGCTTTCTTCTAAGAGCAGCTGCTGGTGCTAACGATTTAATGTAAAATGCAGAACCCCACATCAAGAATCCTCTCTTTTTCCACACCTGCCTCATGTATAGAATAATTTTTGGCTATGCCTACATTGCATTCCATTACAGTACATTGCACAACACACACACAGAACATTGCAATACGACATCTAGGGCTGCTGACATCAGCAGCCACTGCAGCCCAGCAAGAGCGGTCCAAAGGAACAGCCAGTGCTGAGGATGCAGCAGTCTCACCACCTCCATGTCTAGAAGGTTTGCTTCGGGCCAGTCCCTGTGGACCGACTGCTGGGGCAGCTGGAGAACAGGGGCTGTGCTCCAGGAGAGTGTTTCCTGGTTTTGCTCAATCCAAAAGACACCCAGGCTCATTCCTCAGCGTGAACCAAAACACCGGGGTGGAGGTAATCAGGGGATTCACTTCAGCAACATGTTCCTGTTCCCAGTTAAAATTCTAATGAAGAAACATCCTTATGTTTTCCCAAACTCACCCAAGATTTTGAAATTTTTGCTTTGCCTGACCTAAGAGGACTCAAACCTCTCTCTCCTACTCCCCACACAATGCCATAACCACCAGGCTGTAGGTTAGCCCAGGCTGATGGTGTCCTCTCATCTACCACGGCATTTACTCAGCT
>NW_010243077.1:2758-8585 GCF_000690775.1 Eurypyga helias | reverse complement strand
AACAGGACACAGAGAGGGAATGAGGACTAGAGGACCCAGCTGGGAAAGGGGAGGAGGCTTTGGAGTCTCTGCTCCCAGGATTGTTTATACGTTTTACATTAAACACTGAATAAATGGCTGCAAATATGACTTAGAAGAAGTATTGTTATGCTTTCCTAGCTGCCTGTCTTAACCACCAGATGACTTGGGACCGGCCTTACATGCTCTCTGTCCTTCTGCGTAGCATCCCACAGGAGTGAAGTGTGTCCCTTCTTCCTTTCCTGCCTCCACACCTGGCCACCAACCTCAGGAAGGAGAGATGTGGGACTGAAGGAGAGATGTGGGATTGAACCCTGCAGGCTAAAGGAAATACAGGTCTGGGTCTCCTCCTTGTTGGGAGACACACGTATCCGGAGGGACAGACAACTATCCAGTCAGCTCCATTAGGGAAGGGGGTATTTTGTGAGGTACCAGCGTGCCCAAGAACACGCAAACACATCTGCACCACGCTAACAAAACTGCTCGGGGACATTGGTGGCTCCTTCTTCATGACCATGGGTTTGTGGTGCAGAAGGGACAGGGTGTCCTGAGGGCACCCTGCAGCCATGCCGGGGGCCAAGGGGGAAAGAGGGGCCTCACGGAAGTGTGTCCTGAGGAATCAGGTTACATGTGTCCACACAAGTGGAAAAGTGACCTCCTGAGCATGGTTTGTTTTCAGAAGTTGAGAATTTAAGAATTTCCCTTCAAAAGTGACAGTTAATCCCCAAAATAACACATATCCAGGCTTTTGCTGATAGTGCTGCTGGGCTTGGCTAGTGCTGAGAGTTTATTCAATGTTCAAAGTGGCTTAGCAGCACTGATGGTTTACCAAATTAAGCTAAAATAAAGTATAGAAGCTTTAGCATAATTGAAGCATATCTACCCCAGGAATTTTCCAGGATTTTATCAAGATAAATATAAAATTAATTTAGTTAGTCCAAACAGCTTTTCTGCTATAGAAAAAGCCCAAGCAAAACCAGATAGCCCTTATCTTTCAAGCATGCCATGTCAGACAAATACACCTCAGGTATGACCCAGGTGAATTTGCTTCTGATTCGGGTTTGCAGATTGGGCCGTGTGACCTCTCATTTCTGATATTTACTTTTATTGCTTGGTTTTTGTGTGGGGGGAAAAAAGTAACATTTACTCCTAACAGATCCCTTAGGGAAAAATGCATTTGCTGCTGGCTTTTTAATCACGTTTAATAGGTGGTTCCTCTTCCGTGATTCATTTTTCAGTGCTCAATTAGATAATGCCTCCCAGCTCTTGGGTGAAGAAGGCTGTATTATAAAAATAAATATTAAAAGAAGAGAGAGTTAGCTTGCTGGGGAATAAAATAAGCTGGTGAATCTTGTGTGAACCACGCAGTGTCTCAAGACTATTTGGGCCTGGGGCCGTGCAGCTGTATCGCCCTTTGGGTCAGTGCCGGGTCTGAAGAGCTCCCTTGGGTTTGTGAGTAGCTGGTACCATGTTTTTGACTGCCAAAACCTTTGATTGCTGACCAAGGTTTTCCTACACGGTGATTAAGAGGTTAGACAGGTTTTGGGATGGGTTCCAAGAGACTGTTTAGGTACTTGATAGGATTTAAATAAATGTCAGACACCTACGTTCAGAGCTGCAGTGAAGAAAACTCCCACCCAGCTGCCACCCAGCCCTCCAGGCATCTAAATTCACCGGGTGCCTTCCCCTGTGACCTGCAAGTTCACCCACAGCTCCTCTTTTGGGTGTCACTTGAGGGGCCAGGGGGCTGGAGAAGGGGCCTCCTCCCACGTCAACCCCACCTCAGGTGTATGGAAGAAGGGAAATGCCGGAGGGAGGGAGTGTGGGCAGCAGTTTGGGAGGTTAGGCTCTCCCTCCGGAGGAAGCCCCAGCATGACTTTATGTTTTGCAATAAGCAGTGAATAAACACAAAAATAATCTTGGGATCAAGGTTATCCCCCTTGGCTGTGAGAAGGAAAAGCTGTGTTATGCAGTATTCCCCTTTTATCCCTATTGCCTGTGAAATACCACACAGTCAGTGCACAGTCAGTCTTTTCCTTGAAGCGCATTTTATTTTCCACCAACCATTGCATGGCTGCTAAAACAATCTTTCCCCAAAGTGCCTTAATTCTTCTCTGATCTCAGCTAATTCTCATCATCTGATGATTTTGTCTTCTGTCAGCCTCTTCTGGTGTAAATATCCTTTTAAACATAAATAATTCTTAGGGAGAGATGCCAAAATGAACCTGAATCTTCAACCCTCAGTTTAAAGCATTTTCTGGAAATTCTAGTTTTTGCTGCATTGTCTGTGTTAATGCAATCTATTAGTATTCCTCCCTTTGGCCGAGGAACCGCAGGGTTGGAGCCGGGTCCAGCCCCATCCAGGCAGCTGCAGTGTGTGAGACGAGCACTCCTGCTTGCTGCTCAAGCCTTATCTGCACTGGGAAACTTTGCAGGGACTAGGGAATTGGTCAAATTTTGACTAGATAAGAAACAGGAAACCAAGTAATTGTGAGTGTGGTGGGGTTTTTTTGACAGTCTATTAAAGCCCTGTCGGATGCTTTTAAGCTGGTTTTTATTATCCTCACTGAACACCTACTGTGTGCCTGGTTGGAAGAGGTTTTGATTAAGCCCAAGCCATCAGCCCTAATAACAGGATCAAATTCTCCCTCCTGTGTCACCCAGGTCTGGCTGAAAGCTGCAAGAGTCAGTTTGAGATTTATAGAATTGTAGAATCACAGCATGGTTTGGGTTGGAAGGGACCTTAAAGACCATCTGGTTCCAACCCCCCTGCCATGGGCAGGGACACCTTGCACTAGACCAGGTTGCTCAAAGCCTCATCCAGCCTGGCCTTGAACGCTTCCAGGGATGGGGCATCCACAGCTTCTCTGGGCAACCTGTTCCAGTGCCTCACCACCCTATCTGGGACGAACTTCTTCCTGATATCTAATTTAAACCTCCCCACTTTCAATTTAAACCCGTTACCCCTTGTTCTGTCACTACAGGCCCTTGTAAAAAGTCCCCCCCAGCTTCCTTGTAGCCCCTTCACTGTTGTGAACTTCAACCCCAGGGATGTAGAGGGAATTTTACCTGGGACACAGAGTTTACCAGTTGCTTCTCTTTCCAGGCTTTTCATATAGTGTAAGCAACATCAAAGGACACAGTCCGATTCTTGAGGTCACCTTAGATGATGCTGTTGTCATTGTTACTGTTATTAATTGCATAGGTTTCCCAGAAGTCCCCAAGACATCACTGAGATGGGTCCCTGGCGTGAGAAGCGCATCATGTAAAAGATAACAAGGTGGGGGAGGGAGTGAGGTGTAAGATACCAGGAGAAATTGGATTAGCCAGGATTCCACTACGGTTCTGATAATACAGAAAGGCTGCACCACACTGCTCTAGAGATTTAAGAGCATAGCCAGCTCTGTCCCTGGGTCTGAAGGAAGTAAAATAGCCTAATTCCCACTGACTGGAAATCCTGGTGAGTTGGGAGCTGGCAGGGTGTGAAACCTTCCTGCCTTACAGATGTGTCTGTCCCAAGCTCCTCTGGTTCCTGGGCTCATACACAAGTGAAACGCTCCCCAACGCCCGAGCCAGTGGAAAAAAGGCAGCCTGCAGATTTGTTAAGAGCCAAACCATTTTAGGGTGTTCTCCCCCTTTTTCTCTAATAAATTATTTTCTGCAGCCACCAGCAGATCACTGGAAACAGCTGAAATGGTTGGGAAAGCAGGACTTCACGTTGATGTGGGTGCTCTGCTCCACACGGCACCGGGCACTGCTGCCTGCAGCGGGTGGGGAATTACCTGCTTTGCAGATCTGTGTGGGGAGGGAATAGCTGCTGTGTGAAATGGGCCCCGATGTTGCGAAAGGGCTGTGCAGAAAGTGGCCGAGTGGCATTGCAGTTGTTAAGGAGTTACACCCTTCCTACGGGTCTGGAATCAACAGGGATTTGCTGAGTGACGGTGCAGAGCTTTGGGCCGGGCCCCAAGACGTCTGTGAGCTTATAGGAAGCGCCAACGTGATCTTCACAGCATCGATGTGTGTGGGGAGGCTGGAGGAGGAATTCTGGCGTAGATGGGTGACCCAGGGGTGCAGGCAGTTGGTAGCCGGGTGGTGACAAGGTGCAGGGAGTTGCATTCCTGTCCATGTGCCTCTTGGCAGGGATGAAGCCAGGTGCTGACTGTGGCCTTCGCTAGGACTTGATGGCTGAGTCAGGGCTCTGCAGGAACCTCTCCCTGTCTCCTCCTCCCACGGACCCACCTACCCCTCACTCTGTGTGTCAGAGGAAGCGCTGGGTGCCCACCCGAGGCACCCAGCTGTGCGTGGAGGCTGAAGAAGCAGTCATGCTCCACGACGAGCATGAAGGGTGCAGCGCCAAGTAGGTGGGAAACCGCAGAAGTGTTATTTGTACCCCACCCCCACCTTTTTTGGTGAAGCTGGCCAATTTTTGACTTCTGTGGAAGCTGAAAAGTAGGTCATTCACCTTTACATGCCCAACCTGAGAAATACAGGCCTGACAGTACAGGCACTGCCTCTGGCAGGGGAAAGGCTGCTGTAGTGCTCTCACTGCAGCCAGCGGTGCAAAGTCTCTACGAGGAAGTTCGCGGAGGTGGAAATGCCCACCTGAGGAAGTGGGCATTATGGTGTAGGATCTCAGATACAACAGTCCTCCTGGCTTCGGGCCATGCTCTTGGAGGGCACAGCAGAAATTTGTCCGTGATGATCACACACCAAACAACTCAAAATGTGCATGGAGGACTCTTAAATGCCTGCCCCTCTGCCCTCGTGCCATAGCAAGAGCAGCTCAGTGAGCATCAGGTAACAAAGACAAGAACCAGCATGATCGCTCTTAATCCAGGTCCTCGGATATACAAAACAGAGACTCTTCTCCCAGCCTGGCTCCCGGGCACCTCCTCACCTCGCTGTGCCACAGTCACTGCAGTGGCAATGGGAAGCACCAGCAAGGCAGCGCATGCTGCTTTAGGAAGAACAGAAATTGCACCCATTTTATAAAGGGTAGAAGGGAGGACCCTGGGAACTACCGACCTGTCAGCCTCACCTCTGTGTCTGGGAATATGGTGGAACAGATCCTCCTAGAAGCTATGCTAAGGCACATGGAGGACAGGGAGGTGATTTGAGACAGCCAGCATGGCTTCACCAAGGGCAAGTCCTGCCTGACCAACCTAGTGGACTTCCATGATGGAATGACTGTATCAGTGGAGAGGTGAAGAGCTACGGATGCCATCCACCTGGACTTCTGTAAGGCCTTTGACACAGTTCACCACAACATCCCTCTTTCTAAATTGGAGAGATATGGATTTGATGGGTGGACTTTTCAGTGGATATGGAATTGGTGGGATAGTCACATCCAGAGAGTAGCGGTCAATGGCTCGATGTCCATATGGAGACCAGTGATGATTGGTGTCTGTCAGGCCTCTGTACTGGGACCAGTACTGTTTAATATCTTCATCAATGACATAGTGGGAGTGTGTGCACCATCAGCGCGTCTGAATATGGATTTGATGGGTGGACTTTTCAGTGGATATGGAATTGGTGGGATAGTCACATCCAGAGAGTAGCGGTCAATGGCTCGATGTCCATATGGAGACCAGTGATGATTGGTGTCTGTCAGGCCTCTGTACTGGGACCAGTACTGTTTAATATCTTCATCAATGACATAGTGGGAGTGTGTGCACCATCAGCGCGTCTGAAGACAACACCAAGCTGTGTGCTGCGGTCGAGACACTGGAGGGAAGGGATGCCATCCAGAGGGACCTGGACAGGCTGGAGAGGTGGGACTGTGCCAACCTCATGGAGTTCAACAAGGCCA
>NW_010243077.1:0-2693 GCF_000690775.1 Eurypyga helias | reverse complement strand
AATAGGTGGCCTTGTGTGAACCTAAGGAAGTTCAACAAGGCCAAGTGCACTGTCCTGCCCCTTGGTCAGGGCAACCCCCAGTAGCAATACAGGCTGGGGGATGAAGGGATTGAGAGCAGCCCTGAGGAGAAGGACTTGGGGGTACTGGTGGATGAAAAGCTTGACACGAGCCGGCAGTGTGCGCTGGCAGCCCAGAAAGCCAACCGTATCCTGGGCTGTATCAGGAGAAGTGTGGTCAGCAGGTCTAGGGAGGGGATTCTCCCTCTCTACTCTGTTCTCGTGAAACCCCAGCTGCATCCAGCTCTGGGGCCCCCAACATCAGAAGGATATCAACTGGTTGGAGCAAGTCCAGAGGAGGCCACGCAGATGCTCAGAGGGCTGGAGCACCTCTGCTATGGGGACAGGCTGAGAGAGTTGGGCTTGTTCAGCCTGGAGAAGAGAAGGCTCCGGGGTGACATTATTGCAGCCTTTCCATTCTTAAAGGGAACAGGTTGCCCAGAGAGGTGTAGATGCCTCATCCTTGAAACATCCAAGGTAAGGCTGGACAGAGCTCTGAGCAACTGGCTCATCTGTAGCTGAAGATGTCCCTGCTCATTTCAGGGGGGTTGGACTACATGACCTTTAAACATTCCTTCTAACCCAAACCATTCTATGATTCTACGCACTAGATTTATTTCAGGAGCACTGTAGTAAAGCCATTGTCCAGTAAGGGAAATAGAGGTAACAGTGGTGATAGGAAAACATACCAAGCAGTTGGGAGCAGAGGTTGTGTTGGCCATGGCAATACTTTCCCACAGCCGTTGCGGGCGACAGTGGGTGAGGCGCTGGGCCAGCACGGCATGGCACACACCAGCACAGTCTCTGCTCGGCAGAGGGGCCGGGGCAGCTGAACTCGCTCTGACCCAGCAGCAAAGAGCTCGCAGTACACGGGGTAGAGTAGGCAGCCTAACTGTGCAAAAGGAGGAGAGGGGGTTCAGACCATCCCATCACTGGTCTCATTAACTTTTAGTGCCTCGGCATGCAGGGTTGCTGGGAAGGGCTAAGGAAAACCAAAGCCAAAGTGTCAGGGGGGCTGGGCTGAGAAGAGAGGGCTGGAGGAGGGCACACCGTGGGGCTGGAATCAGGGGCTGTGGTGTGCAGTGGGAGCAGAGTCCGGCAGATGCTACTGCTGTGCCTGGTCAGGGCCCCTGCCTGTTCGATAGGAAAACAAGACAGGGAAGAGGTGTGGGGGTGTGGGAGGGGATTTGGGGAATTCATAAGAGAGTTTTTCCAGAGGCTCTGATTAATTGCTTGGCACCACAGCCAATTTAAGCAATCTCTGCCCCAGGCACAACAAAGGGGAAATCACAGGGTGGGGAGATGCAGCAGAGATGGGCAGGGACACTAAGCCAGCAGCCATCAGAGAAACTGGCTGAACTACCATGGGGTGATGGCAGTACCAGTACGGTACAACCTGCCGGTCACCAGCAGGACAGAGGTCCTGGGGGCAGACCCTCTCCAGGGGTTGTCTACGAGGCAAGAGCAAGGGCAGGCACAGAGAAGGGTGCTCTGTGGTTCAGAGCAGCCCCAGCCAGCTTGCAAAGATGCAGGAGGAGGTCTGAAAGCAAGAAAAGCAGCTCAGCATTTCCCTGTGGAAAGGGTTAACGACCACCATGCCAAACACTGCTGCCTCCTCTGCTCAGGCCACAGGATGGGGCAGGCGGTGGGAAGGTGACTTGGAGAAACAAGCCACTGAGAGCTGCCATTTCCTCACAATGCCATCTTCAGCCCAACACAGTGGGAGATGAGGAATTTAGAGAGAGAGCTGAAAGCATCAGGGACTTTTCCTTGGCAGTAACAGAAGTCAGGGGATGTTTCAGATAAGGGACAGTGTCCATAATTAGGGTTGTACATAGTGTGATGAGAAACAACCCAGCCAAACACATCTCAGTCACAACTGGTCTTCCCTGCTGAGTCAGTGACTTTGCACTAGTGGAGCCTTGGATCAGCTCCAGCTCTTTGATTTACGGCCGCCCCTGGCATAGGCTGGACTGGCATGGGGCAGTGTTGCTTGACTGCACCTTACCAGCTCCTGCCACCACACAGGAAGTGTCCAACCAACCCAAACCCATTCACAGCACAGCTGCGCACACAGCTGTGCTGGCGCACCAAGGACCACTGCTTCATTTAAGCTTTGCACACTCATCCAGGCTTAAAATAACAACAGGCGTCGAACTGATCTTCTACAAGAATCCAACTGTTGGAATAAAACCCACTGTTTGAAAATTTGTAAGCAGGAAATGAAAATACCATATAGAGAGCTATTGTCATATCCCGTTTGGGCTTTAGCAGGCCTGTGCCTTAACGCAGGCCAAGAAATACAGCCCCTCCCCCATTTGAGGGAAACGTATCTGCCTAAGGCAGATAAGGTGTTTTCTGGGTTTACTGATGTTGTGTTAGGTCTCCGTGGCAAGGTTTTTGTAGCTGGGGGCTACAGGGGTAGCTTCCGTGAGAAGCTGCCAGAAGCCTTCTCTATGTCTCATAGAGCCAATGCCAGCCAGCTCCAAGATGGACCTGCTGCTGGTCAGGGCTGAGCCCACCAGTGACGGTGGTAGCGCCTCTGGGATAAGGTGTTCAAGAAGGGAAAGAAAAAACTGAGAAGAGAAATTGCAGCAGAGAAAGAAAGTGAGATGTGAGAGGAACAGGCCTGCAGA
>NW_010243076.1:1511-4881 GCF_000690775.1 Eurypyga helias | reverse complement strand
TGCTCTCTATCCATTCTCCATCCATCCTGTTCTTGCGTTTGGGATTGTCCCAACCCAGGTGCAGGACCTTGCCCTTGGCCTTGTTGAATTCCATGAGGTTGGCAGTGGCCCACCTCTCCAGCCTGTCCAGGTCCCTCTGGATGACATCCCTTCCCTCCAGCGTGTCACCGCACCACACAGCTTGGTGTCGTCGGCAAAATTGCTGAGGGTGCACTCAATCCCACTGTCCATGTCACTGACAGATGTTAAACAACACTGGTCCAAATACTGACCCCTGAGTAACAGCCCTTGTCACTGGTTTCTTCTTAGTTTTTAATTAGCTTCTTAGCTTTGAATGCTTTTTTGTGAAACGATGAAGAGAAACATCAGCAGCCCAGTGTCAGAAATCAGATCTCAAAGGCAGGGGAAATATGACCAAACTGAAGACTGGAGTCGTAAGAACCACAACAGCCAAGTAGCCCTTTCCTTGAGCAGGGTGCGGATGGAAATTGAGATAAAAATGTAACTACCAGGCTAACAGCGACTGCAGCCTTAATCTACACAGTACAGTGTTGAAAGTACATCCTCAACAAGTAAGATCCTTTACTTTATAAAACTTCTTTGATTTCCCTCATATCCCATCTGTTCTTTTGCTGCTGGTTGAGCAACAACTCTGCCTAGGAGCAGTTAACTACTTCAGGGGCCCATCAATCATTTCTTCAGCTTAAATGAGGGCAGTTCCAGACAGCCTACACTTCCACTATATTTATGTCTGCATTAGACTAGCCTTGAATAAATATGCTTAGTATGCAGTCAAGTCTGTAACCTAGAACAGTATTTTTTTATGCAAAGTATTTGCATGGCAGGTGTAATTTCTGCCATGGAATAATGCTTTCACGGTGCAACAGACACTATGTGCACCATACTTTATGACCAGGCAGCGTATACATACAGAGCATCCTGGAATCTTCACAGGCATCCAGAATTAATGTATCCAGTTTCAAAGAGATACCTATTATCATTAGCCCAAGGAAATTAGAAATGTAGAAAGACTCTTGCCACATAGGAAGCCATGCTTAAGCTAGGAAATCTTCCAAATGAAAATAAGATTTATTAGCATAACTTTGCATACATCCACAGTCTATTTGCTGAAAATCCATCCTTCATTATTAAATCTAAAAGTACTGCTGTAAAGATCAGAAATCGTTTTAGAAAGGAATATCAAAAAGAGGAGGGCAGGAATTACACAGTATGGCTGACTGGCAGTTTACTAAAACAACCAAACCACCTCCCCTCCCCAGCCCCACAACTACTTTCAAGGTTTTTCATGTTGTAGAGTCAAAGCTTATAACCCATTCATTCTCCCTAGAATTCCAAGGCCCTGTTCTTGCACACACAAACTCCCCTTCCAGCCCAGCTTTAAACACTGCTACTACTTGGCTGTTCAATGTACTTTGATCAAAACATTATCTGACAATACCAGGTTACTTTAAAAAGTTGAATATTTTGTCAGGTAATTAAGCATTTAGCACTATAAGACAGATAATATTCACAAATATACGTAGGGAAGCATCAGAACTTTTCAAATAGTAGTTCTAAAAAATTAGATACACACACAAAACCCCACAATGACGTGTAAACAATTAATATAGTTGCAATTTATAAGCAATAGTGTATATACAGTGCAGTGTATGTACTGCACTATACAAGCTGGTTTTATCCGGTCACAGAATTTCTACGCACTTCAGGCACACATCTGTGTCAGTGAGAAAAGTAGCTAGACTCAGACAAATCTCCAATAACATGGACCATGTCTTCATAACGTCTTTCTTAATTTCTCTTTCTCAGTAAAGATCTGTGAAGCGAAAAAAATGTTTTTCAATAGCTTGAACTTTTATCTCACTTCTTCCTGTCCCACTTCAATGCTTAGAAGGTTGAGGTAGGTATCACATCGCTTGCATGATCCATGCAGAGCTAAAAAGATGACCACTTCAATCTGTTTTCATTACAACTCACTACATTTAGGCCTTTATTCTAATGCTGCCAGACTGTGTTTTTATGGGTAAGCTTCGGAAAGAAAATGCTAATAATGTTAGGCTGGTTTATAGCCTGTTGCTATGACTGCCTTATTTTTCAAGGCAAGAAGCACCAAGGTATTGGTTTGTGTTAGTACCAACTTGAGAATTTAACTCTTAGTAACTTCTCCCCCAATAATTATAGTTTACTAGACCTCAGTCAGTAACAAAAATAAAAGCTGTTCAGAAAACATGGGCAGTCTTTCCATGTATTACACAATGACTGAGATGAGTTAGTATGTTCTGAAACACGATGCAGTTCTTCAAACATCTTTATATAATGCTATGAAGATCACTTCTCTAAGGATGGGACTGCCAGCTCAGACTGAAACTAATAAATGCTGGTTTTAGTCACTTTTTAGAAGAGTTGACTCTCTTTAGAGAGGCTGGTATGATGCCAGGTTCCTGGATTTACCCCGAGAAAAGTACTGAGAAGGTGTCTTCTAGGTGCTGGGGAGTGCTTGCACCAAATTCAAGGTCTCTCTCTCAACTTCTGATATCGCAGCTGCGTTCCCAGCTCTCTTGCTGCGAGCAGCGTGGGGGACACTCAGTTCAGACAGCTGACCCAACCCAACTAGTACTTCATTCCATAGTATGTCATGCTCAAAACGTAAGCAGGGAGTGGGTTCAGGGGCCATTACACTTTCACTTTCTTGCACTGGCTAACACCCTCCCTAACTCCTTTGTTAGCTGCTTTGCCAACTCCTTTGCTGGCTCGTTCATTCGTGACTTGGTGGGTCTGCCAGTTTCTCCAGTCGAGCTGTCACCGATGGGGTTCACTCAGCCTCTGCTGTGATCGCTCTCGGGCTCTCTGGCTCTGACTCCCCCTTTTTGGGACCTAGTTGCATATCGGTCAGTGGGTGGTGAGCAACTGTATGATATTGTATCATTCTTTTTTTTCTATTATTTTAATTACTTAGTAGTATCTGTATATATTACTTTAGATTAAATTAGTAAATATTTTATGAGCTTCCTTGGGTTTTTTCCCTCCTCCGCAGGAGGAAAGGTGGAACCTGTGAGAGCGTCTTTGCGGTATTTTTGCTAGCTGGAATTAAGCCACAACAACATGCAACCAGAACATGATGGCCATTAAAAAAAGTTTGCAACTGACAAGTTTTGAAATGCTGCCACTCTTACGTTAACTGAATTTCTTCTTTATTTATTCAGACCTTTGCTGAATCACCACTGTGAAAATCCATCTGTTAATTCTTAAGCCAAGAGCAAAGGCACTCCCTAAACTGGCGCTGAAGGATCACTGCAGAGGAATTCTTCACCTCCCTACCAGCATACCTCAACACTTCTCAGTCCAGCAGGAA
>NW_010243076.1:0-1480 GCF_000690775.1 Eurypyga helias | reverse complement strand
TCCCTGGGACCTTGATGTAGCAGCATACGTTTCACTGCTGTTCTTATTTTCAAGCCATACCTCCAGGAAAAAAAAAAAAAGGGAAGAATTCAAAAGTTTCTTTGGCACTGACACAATACTTCAACACAACTTTTTACATCGTCAGACTTCCACTGACACTTCCTACGAACAAGTATTACCTCCTATCATGTATATTGTACTCTAATACACTTTTCATATTCATAAAGATCTGCATGTATGCTTTTAATTTTAGCATCACGAACAGGCAAGGCAAAAAGGGCTAAGATGAGAATAATGTATCAAAAACATCAGGTCAGCTAAAATCATCTCCTTTAAAATAGATACCGTCCAGAAGATGTACATATGTCAGCCTTGAAAATGACTTCAAGGTGGTAAGGGCTGCTTGAGGACAGCGATGGCACATTAGTGCCTAAAATCATGATTATCATCATCATTTATTATTACTCATGAAAAAGTCGCTCACAAGAAAAAATGTTAAGAGAGACACGAAATGAGAACAGAACACTGATGAGTTAGAAACCCTCCAACCATACAGAAGAAAAATTAATCTTCAATTATACATACTAGTATAACAGAATGGTTAAACAAGGAGGTTTTAAGTCAAAGTTCCTATTCTCTTTATTCTCCTTGATTAATTCTATTCATATAATCAAAAGCAGATAATTTAGCAAGTTCTGTAACAGCAGTATTTTAATAAGCAAATAACTGAATATTCATAGATCTGTTACTGATTCGCCCAGAATTTCCAAAGACATTTTTCAATAAATCCTTTCCATAGTAACATGAAAGTAATATAATAGCTCATACAACATTAAAAAGTGCCACGGGAGGATGGTTGTCTCCTCCCCAGACCTGAAGCCACTGCACACCCTTCCTATTGACAGTGTTCTGCCTCTGCCTGGTACCTGGAAAAAATTAACCCACTTGCACTGTTTACCCAGCGCTATGCTCTCAAAGGATCGGGAAGCTATGGTCACAGCAGATGATGGCTCTATTGCTGAGGCACGAAAGAAGAGGGGAAAGAAAGAGGTGAAAAAGCAAAAAGACACCTGTCCACTGCTGCACTTACACTGCAGAATTAAGCACAAAGTCAAGTAACGCACATGACCCGAGTCCGTACAGTAAACAGGAGAGGACTTTTCCATGAAACTGTTAACTGTCCATGTAAATATCCACAGAGCGAAGCACAGGGAGCCAGTGTCCAACAGACTAAGAGGCTAAGGCCGCACAACTCGCACTCACAGGGAACAGCTCTGACTTCAGGCTCGGCGGCAAGAAATTTCTCCCCCTCCTCTCACCCATACAATCAGCGGGCTTGGCACAAGCGACTGGTTTCTCTAGGACAACCCTCACCCAACGCATGGATCCCTCTCCCCTGTTACTCTGGGTTTAAGAGCCGCAATATTGAAGCGTCAGGACTCGGAGCAGCCCCGCAGCCGAGGAGTCCGTGAGCGCTCCC
>NW_010243075.1:2268-15832 GCF_000690775.1 Eurypyga helias | reverse complement strand
TGTCATTGGCAAACTTGCCGAGGGTACGCTCAATTCACGCCATTCACGTTGTTGACAGAGATGTTAAACTGCTCCGGTCCTAATACCAATCCCTGAGAAATGCCGCTTATCACTGCTCTCCACTCAGACGTCGAGCTGTTGACCACAATTCTGAGTGTGACCATCAAGCCACAGAGCTCCCTGATGCCATGTGGGCCATGATTTGATTGACCACTGATCCAGGCTGACCTCCTAGAAATATCCTTTAGTCTAATGTGCTAAGGGAGAAAGACATTTAAAAGAAGCCACCAGTCTCCTTGGCTGCGGGAGAATGCACAGGGAGAAGTCCACCACTGAAAAAGCCTATCCTTCTGGAAGACCCTGCCCCACCACACAGCCAGGGATACAGGGGGAGACATGTCTTTACATGGGGTGCACACCCCCTGCCCCAGGGCCTGGGAAAGCCCCTGGCTCTGCATGTCTCCACATACCCTCCCTGCGCAAAGCCACGAGTATCAGCAGTGGCAGAGGGTCCTCCAGCCTCAGTTATACTTTGGAGCTACATCTGTTGATTGTTTCTCAAGTTCACCTTAGGCAAATGCCATTTTAGCATAATTTTATTTGCACAGGGGACAGATTAAACCAATAATAATGACACATATTAGGTGCAGCTGTTCTATTTTCTTCCCTTAAGCAGGCCTGCGGAACTGTTTCCTAATGTAAGCCCTGAATCCTACAAATCTGAGTAAATTTTACACATGGGAAGGTTTCCTCTAGAGGTGATTGGAGCTGTTTAAACATGTAAAGATAAGCCTTACTACAAGTATTTTCAGGACTGATCCCATAGTTTGAGTGGCCCAGTTTAGACTAGTTTTTTGCACATACTTCAGAAAAAATGAAATTACCAAACACTATTATAAACAGAGCCAAGTAATCCTCTATTAATTTCCTGACCAAATTTTGATTAATATCTTAATGGTAGTCATGGCAGCAAAATTACCTTTTTCTCTTTGGGCATAATCTTGCAAAAGTCTGTTGATCATTGTTTGTGTCTAATCTTAATGATGTAAAAATCTGAGAATCTCTATGCTTTAAAATTTAAAAGTAATTAAGGTTTTCATTTTCTTCTAAATCTAGAACCCAGCAGATGATTACCTAAAATAGGGAAACAAATAAGAGATAGGTTCACAGTCAACCTCCTTAATGTGTAGCTGGATATGGTGAATTTATATACTGTGGAGTAAGTGACAGATTCCTCTCTATTTTTTTTTTTTCATTTGCATCTGTAATATGTAAAAAGTAACGCACAACCCAAAATGACAAAACTGAAACAAAGAGAAGCTGAGGGCTACCACATGAAACTAGGAAATTCTTTATCTCATTTTAATTAAATGTGTTTCCACTTATATTTATGGTAGAACTTACAGTATAAAAAGTATTTTAAAATAGTCTGAAGTTTTGCATACCTAAATGCAATTTTTTTTATATTTTCTGCACAGAGGAGCTGTGACACTGAACTTTATTAATCATGGAGAGGTCCTCACACAGCAGGTATAATATAAAACATTCTACTGTAAGTGATTAATCTTTTCTTTAATGAGGTCTGAAGACTAAATAATTTAAGTTTCTAATAGCTCAGGAAATTTTCAGGATGTTCCATAGACATTTCAGGACATGACCCTCAGCTGGATAACCAAGCTGTAGCTCATTGAATCTCTTGTCTAGTGGTTGATGATGACTTCTATTATTTTTCCACATTTGTGATTTTTTAATTCAATTTTCATATTTTCCTGTCATTGCATTGTTTTTTTTTTTTCTCTGTTTCTGCCTCCTCTGACTATGATGGAAAAAAGCAGTGAGCTATTGTGGGTGCTGGCAGACGAGGGCGGGGGGAAGCAAATTAATTCTACACAGGGCATTTGGCACTCTGAATTTTGCAGACTTGTCTTTCTCACTTAACAACATTCCCAGTTAACAACATAAAAACATATTTGCATTTAATATAGGGGGAAATAAGGGGAGACAGTGAAGCAGATCTTGCTGTGACCTTAATAGATAGTGAAAAGGAAAAGGGAAAAAATGTATTTCAATGCTTCATGTAGCTGGAGGCCAAAGCCTCTGGTTGTTGTTACAAGAACAGTGTTAACAATATTAATAACTGGAGATGAGACAGATGATGGAAGTGGGAAGAACAATTTCAGGAAAAATGACCATCCCTCTATTAGCCCAGCCACATACAGACACAGGATGGTTAGTGTTGCAATTCTTCTACAGCTGAACAGCAAGAAACTAGCTGTTGTTGTGGGTACATCAACTGCAAAACAAAAAAAAAAGTGGCTAAATAGCGCAAAATATACTGTGAAAGCAGAAAGGAAGATCGTGTAGGTGGCACCATATGGCACAAGCTTCTTCAGTAACTACAGATCATTCCTCTTCCGAGAATGAAGAAACAGAGCTTGATATGGAAATGTTTTGCCATACATTCAAAGTACTTGCTTAATATAGAGCATGGAGGGAATCAAACTTGAGATTGTTGTTACTATCTCTATCTTTGATGGAGGTTTTTGGGCCATTGAGGATCGTGAGCAGGGATGCAAAACCAGTAAGTACATGAACTATGTGCCCCACCAGAACACCTGCAAAGGAAGTTCATCCTTAGTCCTTAGTTGGGCTAAGGTGGGGACCAAACTCTACTGTTTCTGTTCTCATCATTTACTCCTGAAATATAGCATTAATTTTTGGAGGAGAAACTGTATAAAAATATATTTATTTCCTTCCTTCTTTATCAGAAGAGACTAGGAAGACATAATTTCCATGCCATTTTATTTGTGGAGGAATCCTGAAACTGTCAGCTCACATTAGAGAGGACAGGAGAAAACCTAAAGATATGTATGTTGAGTGAGGAAACACAGATAAGAATAAAGCATGAACCCTGTGAAGATACTGTGTGAAGGTTTCCTGGAGCATTGGGGTTGCAAAGCCTAGGATATAGCCCTGAGGACACATGAAACAGGAATTGTTTTCTGCTGGTTTGAACAGTTTTATCATTTAGGGACTGAGTTTGGGTGTTGGTTGAAGAGGAGAAAATTGAATCTCTATGATTGCAAGGAAACACATGGGAACTTCACCTTTGGGAAGAGGGAGGCCTCTGGATTCATGAAGCACATGGGGGAAGGGGAAGAGGGAGAGAATCATAAAATGGATTCCCCCATAGACAGGGACACCTTCCACTAGACCGGGTTGCTCAAATCCCTACCCAACATGGCCTTGAACACTCCCAGGGATGGGACATCCACAACATCTCTGGGAAACCTGTTCCAGTGCCTCACCACCCTCTCTGTGAAGAATTTCTTCCTAAAGAGGAGAGCAGCTCAAAAAAAGGAGGATCTGGGTAGAGTAAAAGAAAAAAGGGAATAACAAGAAATAGGATAACATTGTTACTCACATTTGAATTTGGACTGCCATTTCCTAGGAGGGACAGAGGAGTTGATTTACACTGAACTATCTCAGTTACAGGTAACTGGGACACTAGCAAAAGGCTTGCAATGGCTAAAGGGATTGAACAGCTTTGACTGGGAATGCCAGTGTTGATACAAGTGTCATGTAGGCCAGAACACGGACCAAAGTAGCAGGATACACAGTTACATAAATCTAGGCTTCAGTTGCAGAAAAAGAAGCTAATTACACTTAATGATGCTGCTGTTGGAAGAGGGAACTGCAGGAGGAGAAGGGAAAGTGGCCAGCCCAGGAAGAGACTATTCCAAGTGCATGTCAAGAGCGTTATCCCATTTAAGTGATTCAGCCATTTGACTCAGGAAAAGGAAACTTCACAGTTGTGTCATCTCCAGACACATCTTCTCCCACTTCTTTCCTCTAGGATATCTGGATACCAATACCCTGTGGTTAGCTGGACAACCTGTGCTATGTTGTCTGGATGCAACCCTAGTGCTCAGTCTCTGATGGCAATCTTCCCAGCTAAAACAATGGTCTTTTTCATTTACCCGTGATGCAGACATATCAGACCATAGTGTTATTCAAAAATATCAGACCATAGCTCTTGTTTTTTTTTTTTTTTTTTTTTTTTTTTTTTTTGTGGGGGTGTGTGTTGTTAATCACCAGCTAGTGATTTTACTTTAAATGAGCATGACGAAGCAAAGAGCCATGGTAGCAGGAGCACATTGTATGAGCTCTGGCAGAAACGCACTTGAGCTGTACCAGACATCCATGTTCTTTGTGGCCAGAGCTATTCCTGCATCGGTAAGGATGGAAAATCTAAATGTAACCCCTGCACTTACATAGCAAGTCTTTTAGCTGACTAGTTTTTATGGGTTTGCCTTCAGCAAACATTTATCATCTTCTAATATTTCTTAGATCTTAATCTCTCCTACCTTTCCCTAAATTTCTGGTTTCTGGTTGAGAGATCGAGACACCCAGTGGGCTTTTCCATCCCTCTTCCTGGCCACAAAGACTGCTCACTGAGTTTGGAAAGAAAGACAGAGGTGACTGATGACCCCGTCTGGAACACACTACATCTGTTTGCGTTCTCGATACTGTTGGCTCAAAGGAAACTGTTCCTCTGTACAATTATAATATTGCCAAGCAAATTCGAACATGGAAGAAGTCCCCAACTGTCTGCAAAGAAAAAGCAAATCCAACTCCATATAAATTATTCTTTTCCTTGTGTGGTGGGATGACCCTGGCTGGAGGCCAGGTGCCCACCAAGCCACTCTATTACTTCCCCTCCTCAGCTGGACAGGGGAAAGAAAATATGATGAAAGGCTCTTGGATTGAGATAAGGATGGGGAGACATCATTCAGCAATTATCATCACGGGCAAAACAGGCTCAGCTGGGGAACAAATTAATTAAATTTATCATCAATCAAATCAGAGTGAAGAAAGAACTAAATCCAAATCTTAAAACACCTTCCCCCCACTCCTGCCTTCTTTCCAGGCTCAAAATCACTCCCCCTTTTCTCTCCGTCCTTCCTTCATGTGGCTCCGGGGATGGGGAATGGGGATTATGGTCAGTTCATCACACATTGTCTCTGTCACTCAGGGGGAGGATTCCTCACACTTTTCCCCATTAAATTCTCTGACGTGAGTCCTTCCCACAGGCTGCAGTTCTTCACAAACTGCTCTGGAGTGGGTCCCTTCCATGCTGTGCAGTCCTTCAGGAGCAGCCTGCTCCACTGTGGGCTTCCCACAGGGTCACAGCCTCCTTCGGGCATCCCTCAGCTCCAGTGTGGGGCCCTCCCTGGGCTGCAGGTAGGTCCCTGCCCTACCGTGATCCTCATCATGGTCTGCACAATGGGCTGCCAGGGCATCTCTGCTCCGACACCTATAGCACCTCCTGCCTCTCCTCCACTGTACTGAGTGTCTACAGAGTTGTTCCTCTCACATCTTGATTGCTCTCTGTCTGTCTGCACAATCTTCCCTCTTCTGTTTTTTCCTCCTTCTTAAACATGTCATCCCAGAGGTGCTACCATGGTTGCTGATGGGCTCAGCCTTGGCCAGCAGCAAGTACGTCACAGAGCCATCTGGCATTGGCTCTATCAGACATGGGGGATGCTTCTAGTAGCTTCTCACAGAAGCCAGCCCCGTAGCCACCCGCTACCAAAACCTTGACACATAAACCCAATGCACATTCTAATGGTAGAAATACTATGGGAGCAATTTGTCCTCCGAATGCCATGATGAGGCTTTAGAGAAACTGGGTCTTCCAACCTCCTTTAGTTTGGGGCGCTGGAGACAGCAGCTCTGTGGAAGGCTGGATTCTGGGCAGAAAAGCAGACACATGTCTAAACACACCTGTAGGCCAGCCTGGGCATCGGTGGTTATTTGTGCCAGGACTGATTTTTGTGTGCAAAGTGCAGCTCTGTGAAGCATTGCAAGCAGGAGAAAGCAGAAGTGTGTGGGAGGTTTGTACCGGAGAACAATGAAACATCTTTCTTTCGAAACCTGGTTGCCATAGAAGAAAAAGCAGTTATCTCGAGTGTTTGGAAAGTGGAGTTTCTTCCTAATAAACACTTAGGTTGGTGTTTATTCCCTGCTTAATAGAGTCTCTGTGAGACAGCAGACTTAATTGTAATAGTCATCTTTCTAAATGACATATATTTTCCTGCTCTGAGATCTCTAACATCTATTGAGACTGTCAGAGACTTAGAACATAACCAACTACAGCTGAAATTTTCCATGAAGTGGAAACTGGAAACATCTGATGATTTGCAAAAGTTCATTTCAGAATTTTTTCTTTTTTAATTATTTTATTTTAGTTAATGTAATTATTTTTTCATTTTTTACTCATTATTTACAGTATTTCACAACGTATATTTAGTGATAACATGTAATTACTTAATTAAAGTATTATATTATTTTCACTATCTTTAAAAATCATAGAGAAACAAGTGTTATTTAGTATGTTTAAAAGTTTAATCTTCTTGATTTCAAAGTGTCTCCTGCTTGTGATTCTTGATGCTGGCATAAATGTTATGAAATTGTGTAAAATAATAAAATCAAATCTTTAAACATCAAATTCCTTCCAAATTGGATAATGAAATTCTGAAAATATTTTTTCATTTTAAAAGTAGTAAACTGATAACTTTTTATCAGATTTTATGAAAATTGAGGGTTTTTTCAACTAAGTTTAGATTTTTACAGAAGTTACACATTCAGAAAGTACAAAAAGCAAGACTGGGAATAAATTCACAGTTATATTAGAGAATGCTCTTCTCCAGAGAAGTTTTCATACAAATTTTGTTCAAACATATAGACCTTTGATCTAGAGCTCTCCCTTCAGACATAGACTCGTCTCTAATCCCACTGAAACTAAGAGACTTGTGCATGCCATTGCATGCATAAATCTGGAGAAAGAATCGGGCCTAAAGTTTGAACAAAGCAAAATGATCAGATAGCCAGATAAATTATGATGATGGAAGATGTGACTAGGCAGGGATGGCTAAATTAATTCAAATTGCCTCATGTTTGCCATAGGCAAACACATACCACACATTAACTCTGAAACTTGCTGCAATGTCAGGTTTTCACGTATTATAATTCTTTTTAGCTATGCCTACTGAGAGGGAAACTGGTTTAGAAATTAGACATGTATTGATATTATTATTTTTTAAGTATAAATATTTAATTGATTGCGTATTTTGATGTAGCATACAATGAACCAGTGTAAAACATATCAGCATTTAGACAAAATTATCTACTTCAAAAATTTGTGATGACTTAATCTGGAAGGTAGCACCTGGGTGTACACAAAAGCTGAGAGAAGTTGGACTTTCACACATGTTGCCTTAATGAAGAAAAAAGAACCATCGAATGCGCCCTGCAGAAGTGGTGATCAAGTCATGGGCAAGATCTGTGAGAGTCAAGAGAGCCCCGTGGAGCTCCTGCACCTTTCAGACGTGGCCTCCTGGCTTTGATGAATGCCATGAGAAGAAAAGGAGGAGGGGAGAGAGGAGAGCACCAAGGTCCGGGCACCACCTGGGACTCCAGTTTTCCCCCCTGCAGTAAATCAGCTTTACGGCTCCTGGGGGTTGTGATTCCGCGGGGAATGTATGAGCCCCCACTGCAGCTCTGGCATTCAGGCCTGGAAACCTCTCTCCCCAGATGAGATAACATCTGCTGCTGCTGCTGGATGATGATATTAGTCAAGCAGTTCAAGTGGTAGCAGGCTGTGCAGGAGTGGAGAAAGTTCACGTTTAAAGGCAGCTGTCGATGCATGACTGAACCAGGGGGAGGGAGAATTGTTACAGCTGCACATAATGGCATTTATTTTGGGTGTGTGTGTGAGGGTGGGGTTTTTTTAATGTAAATAAAACCTTAGAAATTAGTTGCTGCCTGCAGTCAGGGCAATGCGTTAAGAGTGAGCCAGTCGAGGAGCCTTTCTGGTGCAAAGAGGCCAGAAAAACAGAAACAGAGCAGACTGATCATGGCCAGGAAACTTGCAAGTGTGTCAAAGCTGCCCCCTTCCCTGCGCCACATTTCATGTCTGCAACCTAACAGTGTTGAAAAAGCGCTCTGACAGCACATAAAAACCCCAGTCATGCCCCCCCAGCAAAGCAAAGGCCAACTCCACCGCTCAGTCCATGTTCCATATGTGAGATAATTTGTAATCATCCAGATGCTGGGGAAGTTTTCAGATTTCCAAGATCTCAAGCATGTGGACTCAACAGGTTCCAGATCGCCTGTATGATCCTAAGGGCACGGGAAATGCAAACCCCTGGGCGTTGCTGTGGGCACCTGGTCCCCGTAAAACACAGAAAACAGCAGGACTGGAAGGGCAATCCATGAAGATCCAGGTATATCAAGGAACAAGCACCTGGGCGACCCTGACCATTGAGTGTGGGCATCACGGGCTATGTGCAAGGTGTTGCAGCCACCTCCTGTGTTTCACCGAGAAGATTTTGTATATTACCCCTACATCCAAACCAGATATTTGAGCACTTTGCAAAGGCAACCCCCTCGCCAGACCTGGGCCTTGTGGTGAGCCTGATGCATCTCTTCATTCAACTGTTTGGCTGCTATCCAGTTTGGGGGCAGGGAGTGGGTCGGGGTGGTGGGGAATGGTGTTGGTTTTTTTTCAGTGTGGGTTTAAAGGTTTTTTAAAAGTCTAAGTTAACAGAACAACTCAGTGAAAAATATAGCAATGGCTAATTTTTAATGGAATAAATGTGCAGGTTTTAGAGAAATAAAGAGATAGCTTGGAATAGAAGGGTCTAGGACTCGTTTTTTACAAAAAGGTTTCCCTCCCCCCCCCCTTTGACTTCTCAAAGTGTTCTGAGGGCACAGGGAGAATATGAAGGTCTTCATGTTTGTTATTGCCACCCTCCCTGTCTGTGAAAATCATGATAGGCATAGACCGATCCTCTTTTCAGCGGCATGAACCCACAATAAATCTGCTGGGCTTGAGCAAGCTGGTTCAATTTACCCAGCTGCCCCCTCCCTGCACCACCCCAGCGTCCCCGCGGTGCCCGGAGGAGCTGGGCGAAGCCTTCAGCTGAGGGCAAGAAGAGGGGAAAACTGAGAGGGCTCAGTGTTGCTGTGTTATGAAGTGACAGATAGAGCCAGCCAGGCAGTGCCTCGGCCCTGCGCACGATGATATTCATTTCACACAGCCCCTGCCTGTTCCAGCTGGAATGATAGGAGATGCAAACTTTGACTTCTGCGTTTGAAAGAGATATTGTTTGATGGAAGTGTGTGGGTGGTGGGTAAAACAAGCAGCTAAGTGTCAGCACAAGAAGCAAACATTCTTCTTCCTCCCCTCCCCGATGTAGTTTTTGACGTAATGAGCATTGCTCCCAATTTTCCTTCCAAATAGGCATTGCACTCGTCCCCATGGCAACTGTCATGCTCAAAAGATGTCCTGTCAGGAGCCATGAAAGGCCCAGAGACATTTGTATTAGATGGTCACAACCGCGCTAGCTAATGCTTAACAAATACACTACGAGGCTGCATTCGTCAAAATGAAGAGCGCAAACATTTGTGTTCCATTAAACAGAAATTAATAAGATTCGAATAGGAAGAAACCAAACTGGACTGTTTTTTTGTGTGTACAGCTGTGTTATGAAGTAATACAGGGAACGTTAGTATGAATAATGATTGCACATGTGCATTCAATTTATTTCTTCTACTTCTTGTATGGTCTCCCTTAACCCTTTTTCTCTATAGGTTTTTCAGAAATCAAACACAGGTTTAACAGCTGGGCAAGACAGGGATTTCAACTGCTCCTTTCACACTACTGAGGTCCAATAGCACTTCTTTATTTAAAGGCACTCTGGGTCATTGGGAAGTTGTGCTTTTGAAAAATGTTCACGTACTTGATGATTGAGCACATGAATGTGGTGGTCTGATTTTTACCAGGGAAAATAAGTGCTCTGGTCTCTAAACAAGGCGGGTCATATCCTGAACTGCTGTGCATCCTCCTACCTTCCTCGGCTACAGGGAAGTGCAGCTGATTTATCCCAGCTGAGGATCTGGCCTCAGGTCCAGGCGTTAAAAAAAAAAAACCAAACCCAAAACCAATAAGGAATCGTATTTCCAGCTCAGCTGAAAATCAAAAGTGAAAGTTCAGAAAGACAGTGGAGCCTTCTCCCACGACAGCCCTTCTCCTGGCTCCCTGTCACACAACATAATTTAGAGCAGTTCCTTCCACCCGCTGCTGCAAGTAAACAACAAAAGTGGACTGTGTTACACAGCCTGACAATGACAGTCTGTACTCGGCTTTACAGGCCACAAAAGGCTATGGTAGCTTTGCTTTCTCGGGTCAGCTTAACCTCGCTTCTTTTCTTCCAAGAAGGAAAAAAAAAAGGAGGAAAATTGGCCAGGGTCCTGGCTCAGCAATGGGCCCAGGCCAACTGCCCGGTGCATATGCGTGTACCAGTGCCTGGGCTGCCTCTGTCTTTGCTGCTCATAACTCTTCTTCACTTATCATTTCCCTGTTTTAACCTCCTAGTTTCACAGGCAGCAGAAATAATCGTCCCAGAGTCAGTATTTCCATTGCACGAAGCTTTTATTCTTACAAGGTCCAGTTTTGCAACAGTTTGAACGCTTAAATATTTGTGCCAGGACTCTTAGCTCCTCCCCCACCCCTTTCTCCTCACACTCCCGTTTCTTTCTTTTTGTCTGTGAAACTCCTATTATCCCCCCAAAGCTCCATCTCTCAGGCTGAACTGAATGAGACCCTTATCCCAGGCTGGGCGAGTGGGAGGAGAGTCAGCAAATGGAAAACATTTCTCTTTCTAGATGTAATTGCAAAACAGGAATTTGCTATTCCATCAGCAAGCACATGTCCAGACCTGGATGTCTAGAAAAGATGACTTTCACTTAATCCTTTGGAAAGGTAGCCATTCTTCTGGAGAAGTTTCACCATGCCACACTCCCATATTCCTGTCCTTCGTTTGCCTAAACCTTTAAGACAGGCCGAAACCAAAGGAGACTAACAGTCTTCCCAAACCAAACCACTGTGTTCAACCACAAATGAGCTCTGGGCAGTTCTGGATGACTGCAGAAAAAGCCATGGCTTGAGCTCAACTCTGTTGTTGTATCTCCTCTGTGTGTTGTGCAGCCCCATGAGATGACGGGCCCTCTCCACTTGCACCGCACACCTTCCATCTTCCTGAACACCTCCAGACTCTCAAGACACCCAGCCTTGGAGCAAAGGAAGGACATATTTTAAGTTGGAAAATGCCTATTTGCTGAAGCCAAAATCTTTCTTACAACTGACTCCTTTTCAGCAAAACTTCTGTTCAGAAGGTCCTGACGAAGCTCCCCTCCAAAGAGAGAGGAGAAGAAGCAGCACCTTGGTGCAGCCACTCAGTTGGGGTTTCAAAGACTTGGCTCAAGTCTTAGCCCCAAAACCTGACAACAAGGATTTAAGCGGTGTCTGCACCCTTCTAGGTTTGTGCTTCAAGAAATCATCAGCTAGTCCAGTGCGTGTTAAGTGGGTATTAAAATTTTTTCCTCCCTCCGAATACTTCTGAGAAAATTTGGGTTTGCAATGCACTGGAATAAGGATTAAAAAAATTAAGAAAATGGTTTAGGAGAACTGAATTCTCAGTTCAAATCCTTTATTTCCTTCCTTTAATCACCAACTTCCAGGAGAACAAACAAATATTCAGTATTCCCATATGAGGTTCAATTTTCTTCCTGATTAGCTTACATACCTAATAATATGCATTACAAACAATTCTTGCCATATTTATGAGCTAAAGTCACAATAATGAATGTCACTTTTAATGCTAAACCGTTTAGGAATAGGCTGTATTTCCCAGCCCTTATCCATATAAAATATTCTAAAGTTTCATGGTCTTGTGTTTGACATATCACACATGTATTTGTTCAGCTCAGGCCATTGTTTTAGTGAAGCCTTATAATCCTTGAGTCTCCAAGCCTGCATACAGAAGAATCTTTCAGTGATGTTGCTGGGCTAAGATCAAGCCTCATTTTTTTATATCTTTGTCACTCCTCAGTTGAACAACATGGCAGGAACCATCAGCACCCAGGAAATGTGGTCCCTGTGTCCTTCAGCAATGTGAGCTACCATAAGGTTGTCAGACTCATTCTTTCCTCTCTACAATGTTTCCCTATAATGTTTAAAAAAAGCTTGAAGTTTAAATTTTAAACTTTAATTAAAGAAGTAGAAGCAGACAGGTGACCCAGGAGGAACACAGAGATGCAGTCTGAGCATGCAGGACCAGGGTTAGGAAAGCCAGTGCTCACCTGAAGGATGATGAGGAAAGGCTTCCACACAAAGGTACTACCGATCAGCAGCAAAAGGAAGACCAGGGAAAATGTGGGCCCAGTGCTGAACTGTGCAGGACAGCTAGCGATGAAGGACATGGAAGAAGATCAAGGTACTGAAATCTCTCCTTCTTCTTGTCTTTACTAGTAAGACCTGCCTTCAGGATTCCCAGGTCCCTGAGACCAGTGGAAAAGGCCAGAGCAAAAACTTCCCTTGGAGGAGAAGGATCAGGTTGGGGAACATTTAAACACACTGAATATACCGAAGGCCATGGGACCTAGCAAGATCCACCCAGGAAAGAGCAGGGAGCTGACAAGTGTCATTGTGAGGCTACTCCTGATGATCTTGGAAAAGTCATGGGGATCACGGCATGCTGCTTAGGACTGGAGGGAAGCAAATGTCACTCCTATCTTCAAGAAGGGCATGAAGGGAACTACATCCAGGGAACTACAAGCCAGTCAATCTCTATCCAATCACTGGGAAAGCGATAGAAAAAATCCTCCTGGAAGCCATTTCCCAAGATATTAAGGACAAGACAGTGTCTGGGAGTAGTCAGCATTTATTTACGCAGGGGAAAACATGCCTGAGCAACCTGATAGTCTTCTGGAGGAGTTAGTCACCTGAAGTGGGACATAGGCAGGATACAGATACCAATCACAAAACTTGACTTTTTGCCATTTCTTTCTTGAGATTGTTCCATAAGAGAGACGGAAAATCTCTGGTAGACTTATGGCCTCCCTCATTTCTGAGCAAACTTCCTTTTATGTACAGATAGTTAAGTGTCCAAGATACCTGTAGTCATAGCTGAACAACCTGAACTGATAAAAGCCAAACTCCAAAAACGATATTGCCTTGTGTGTATTAGCCAAAAATTCTACCCTTGTTTCCTTGAAATCTGCATTTATTTAGTTAGTCTACATGAATATGGGGTTATGACTGCAGTGTGAAGATTTTGGTAATAGTCTGTATAACAATGAATGCCCTGGCCCAAATATTTTCCTTTATGTCAGCGAAATTTCTAATAATTAACTTTGACACCCTGTACTGAAATAAAAATAAAGAGCCCTTACTGAGCTTCTTGAGCCAAAAATGTAGCATAACACTCAGAGAAGCTTGAAAATTTTCCAGCAGGTTTTCTATCAGAAAATGCTGCTTGATTTGACAAAATGGAAATGTTTCACAAGCGTCTTATTGAAAATTTGGCACTTAATTGTAAATATAACATTTAATTTTAGCTTTATTGAACTGTCCATATATTATTTCATTCTGGTCTACAAAATGAAAACATCTGAGTTTTGAATTGAAATGCTGAATCTCTGAATGACAGAGGTGGAG
>NW_010243075.1:0-2237 GCF_000690775.1 Eurypyga helias | reverse complement strand
ACCGCTCTTTTATTCTCACCCAGGACAAGGACCAGGAGGAGGAAGGGGACTGACATGCATCTATCAGACATCAGGCTGAAAACAAGCAAAAGAAAGTCTTTTCATGTGTGTTTAAGCTGAGGATGTCCTTCACGCAAGAAGATGCTAAAAGTTCAGGGAACAAATATCATGAGTACTACTACATAGAAGGACACCAACCTCAGCACAGTAAGTCTTTGAGCCCTGACTGATGAGCTGATTGATGTTTGGTACAGGGTGATTGGTTCAGGGCAAAATGTGTCTTCGATCTTATGTTCACAGGGAGGTAAGAAGTGGAGTTTCTGACTACTAGCAAAATTTTGTTTCCACCTGAGTACTATCTGCCTGTTTGTTCTATCCTTATTTTTTTTCTCCCAAGAGAAAAAGCAAAATCAAACAAGCCCAAAACCAATATTCAGAGGGTTTTATTACAAAAGATTATTTTTTCTAGAGGCAAATACAACCTTTATTAAATTTTGAGTTTGGGCTATACTTAAAAGGCATAAATGAGAAGTTAATGAAGCATAGGAGAAGTCAAACTCCTTTAAAGCAGGCAGTAACAGCACTGAACACCTTTTTCTTTTCAGACTAACACTTTGTACATAATTATCTTAGTTATTTCTGCAAAGTATACCCTGCCCTATATAACAACACAAACAGATGTCATTCAGTAAATAAGTATAATTTACAGACCTGGGGTTCTGCTTTTTTAAGTCTGTAATCTTGAAGAATTTAGGTCAGATATACCCTCAGCTTTTAGGAGGAGGGTTTCATGCATTTTTCTCAGGGACCAAGAGAGACCAGAAGCATGAAAATTACTTAGCTGGAGCTGAAATCCATATTGGATAGGCAATCTTTAATTTTTAATGTCCTTGGCTTTTCCTTGTGGCATGAGAATCACAATGTTTTACTATTTTGGAAAGTTTATTTCTTATTATTTTAATGTAAACCTTAAAAAAAGCAATACAATTAATCATGCTGGGACTAAGTATGAAAATTGTTAGAAGTAATCTTTACAGTATATTGAAACATTTGCTAACTACCATGTGAATATATATATTTACTAGCCCTGTAAAACTATGATTATTTTTCCAGGACACTGGAAGGTCTTTTAAAATCTGCTACAATCCAATACAAAATGCTTGTTCAGGGAGATTTCATATCACAAAGTATTGAGCTATTCATCTTTATGCTATGCCTGGCATGTATATGTAGTGAGTTTGCAAGTTTTGGGCTGTCATGAATGTTTCTTGAGAAACAGCCTTGGACGGAAGTAATTTCTCTAAATTAAATAAATATGTTGTTTCTGATTTTCAAAAATACCCAAAGGAGTTAGTGCACATTCTAGATCAATGGCCTGCAAAATTTCACTTTGAAATATGATGACATTTTTTACTTAGTGAAGCACAAAATATCTCTGGAAACAAATAAACTCTCTGCAGAGGATCTGATCCTGCAAACTTTACCCCCTCCAGTCAAAGCTTTTCCATTGACTTTAACAGGGCTGCTTACCTGAGTTTTCACGTTAGCTGAGTATCAGGATAGAGCACTCTGCACAGGTGTCTGTACAACCAACATAATTTTGTAATTGAAGCACATAAACAAGGCTTTTCAGGATATTTGGACTTTTAAAAATAAATGAGGTTTGGCTGTTTTCTTAAGAAAAGGAAAATTCTAACCTTTTAATGGATAAGGATTTTTGAGGGTCAAATTCTGAATAATTTTAGACATGATCCCTAAATCCTTTTCTGTGTTGTCCATTCATACAAATTGTGTTCAAGACTCTAAGTTAGGAAGCATAGGGGTAGCAAGTAAAACCTTTTGAAGGATCTGACCACTTGGAAGACAGTAACTCAAATTGTGCTGGGAGCTCTGGGTACAACAAACTACTATGGACACAAATTCAGGCTGCGTGATGTTGTTGCTGGGTCCATTTCCAACATACTGACTAAAGCCTTTAGGAATCAATGGAGAGGATCCCACAGAGATACAGCTTTAAATGAGCTCTTAGGGAAAATGACTTCATTATAGAAGGGGGACAAGAGCATCACAGAACTTTTCTTTCTCCAATACCATGGAGCATTAGGAAATACCAAGGCACAGGTGTCCATATGGAGAGCAAGAGCATCCCTGAACAAATTCTACTGTTATTTCAAACCGTGCAACATCAGCGAGGAACCGAAGGCAAAATGGACTCCAGCATAGAATCATAGAATCAT
>NW_010243074.1:10869-15340 GCF_000690775.1 Eurypyga helias | reverse complement strand
ATACTTTTTTTTTTTTTTACTATTGATGTAATTTTAAATATTTTAAAACAGGAGGAAATAACCAACGCCCTCAGAGGCAGTATTTTATTCTCAATGATCAAACACATCATTATGACAGCAATTTTCAGGTTTCTTCTGGGATAGCTGTGCTACAGATTCAAGTCCTGTATGGATCTAAATCAGTCTGCAAAACTATACAGATATATGTCAGTATTCAAATTAATATTTTTTTTGCTCATGGTGTCATAGCAGTTCAAAGGTATCACAACTGAAAAAGTTGTATTTGCTAGAGAAAAAAAAGCTTGACTCAATTTACTGTAACATTTGCAAACTATTTTGCCTTGCGATTTTAATCATAATATCTTCTTGTGTCAATAGCCATTCACTACTGCATTTGAACACACAGGTTTGTGGGTTTTTTTAAATCATTTCCAACTGTAATTTAAAAAAGATTGTGTTTTATCCTCCAGCTTATGATTCAAAATATATTTTACTACAACAAACCAGAACTCTTGACCATTTTGAAACAAGTAAACTGCATTGAAATTGTACCCTAAGGAGCAATAACATAATGAAGATGAATTTATTCACTTTCTGCTTGCAAAATATGTCTTTATTCCCCTCTTTTTTTTTTTTTTTGTCTTTTGCTTTTTATTCTTGACTGCATCATGGCAAGGTTGCTGCACAAAGAACACTGCAAATGATAGTCCCAAATCCTTTACAGAAATGCTCTTAAATGTTATGTTTCAATCTAACATAATCATAACGGAATTCCCTTTTGCTTTCTGAAGTTACCTATGTATGATCTACAGAACCAGCATTCTGGTAACCATTTGTTCTAACTCTGACATTACTGGCATTAGCAGTTAGCAGGGATTGGAGCAGAAAGATAAATGGATGATCAGATGACTAATATCTACTGAAGTTTTCTAAGGAAAATAATAGCAATACTGGCAGACACCAGGTTCACTGAATGCTTTTCATAAAATGACAACAGTACCACATACAGGGTCAGCAGAAGAACTAAGTATAATGTCAAAATTGTCAATTATTGGCTGATATTTTTCTGCGTGTGCTGGGTTCAGCTGGGATGGGGTTAATTTTCTTCTTAGTAGCTAGTGTGGGGTTACGGTTTGGCTTTCTGAAGAAAATAGTGTTGATAAGACAGGGATGTTTTCGTTATTGCTGAGCAGTGCTTAGACAGAGTCAAGGCCTTTTCTGCTCCTCACACCACCCCACCAGTGAGTAGGCTGGAAGTGCACAAGAAGTTGGGAGGGGACACAGCTGGAATAGCTGACCTGCAGTGACGAAAGGGATATTCCATACCAGATGATGTCCTGCTCAGCACATAAACTGGAGGAAGAAGGAAGGGAATGATGTTGGGCCTGATAGCATTTGTCTTCCCAAGTAATTGTTAGGCATGATGAAGCCCTGCTTTCCTGGAGATGGCTGAACATCTTCCTGCCAATGGGAAGTACTGAATGAATTCCTTATTTAGCTTGTGTGCATGGATTTTACTTCACCTATTAAACTGTATTTATCTCAATACATGAGTTTTCTTACTTTTACCCTTCCAATTCTCTTCCCCATCCCACCATGAGGGGAGTGAGCGAGTGGCTGTGTGGTGTTTTCTTGCTGGCTGGGGCTAAACCATGAAACTGGGATATAAATTGCAGATGAAAATTGTTTTGAGATTTTTCTGATTTACTAGTATCTTCAGACATATTTTTTCTTAACACAGCTCAGTTACCTGATCAAAATATTAACGAGTGTTAAAATTGCACTAAACAACATTGAACATCTAAGAAAAAAATTATAAAACCAACATAAGCTGTGAATACATAGTTTGTTATTGACTTCATTAAACTGATATTCACAGTGTAATTATATGCATCTCCCTAGGAATGTAGGAACACTTTTCTTTTTTTCTTATCTGTATGGAAAAACACTTTTGAAATTCTGTATTTCTGTATCCAATTTTTTCCGTTAAAAAATTAACAAGCACAATAGTAGTCAGACCTGTGATTAAAATGGTTGAGAACACTTTGTATATAACCTCAATATTCCACAAATACTGAATAATCAACACAACATTTCATGAAATGCAGAGCTCTCTTGTATGTTAAAGTTTGTCAAGATAGAAGATGGTGTATGGAACTGCATAAAAGCCACAAGAAGTCCTGTTTATCATAGATGTTTCCACCACAGCTATTCCCAAAGCTCATCACAAATGCTTAAATATGCTAGACAGAAGCTAGCTCCTTATGAGAGAGGTGGGGGTGTGGGTATATGCCTGCTAGGCAAACATCAAGGAAACGAAATGTAGACATGAAGTCTGAAAATACAAGTGATTTGACAAAGACTTTAAACAGCAAGAGACAGAATGCTCAAGTGCTTTTAAAAACATAAAGAATTTTTCTTAGTGCAAATGACCCTGCTTGAGAGAAAACAGCTTTAAGTAAGAATTTTTTGTTGTTGCTCTTTATTCCATGGTGTAGTTAGACAAAATGTAAGACCACACAAAAGCCTGCAAGCAGTTTAGAACTCAATCACAGTTGCCTTTCCATACCTGTGAGACTGTAAGGTTATTTCCATATCTGTAAGACTGTAAGGGTAATGGTTTAGATTTCTCATTGTATTTCATTTGAAAATGTGAACTCTATATTTCCTATATCATTGTCTATACTGATTAGGTGTTACATAAAAGAAATGCAGATACTGGAATTAATAAAGGGATCATTAAATAAATTCATACTGATTTAGAAAAGTAGAATCTTGCTTGCTAGTGCAGTGTTGAATGTGTGAGAATAAAGGTGGAAGAGGAAACCTCTGCCAATTTTCAAGCAATGTAGATGATCTTCATTGGGCCAGAAGCATTTATTTAGTGAGTAATAAAAAGACTAAATTACTCTAAACTGAGGTTTGAAAAGGCTTACACTGAAGTGAATCTTTGCCGGTTTTCTAGTCATAAATATAGATATGTGATATAATAACACCTGGAAAGTGCTAATATCTTCCCCCTTGCTTACACTGAAATTTCTTTATTGTCAGTGAGACAAAAAAAGAGCTCTTAAGAATCTAAAGGGCAAAGTTCTGAAGGGGGAAATATTATCCTTTGCCTTTTATCCTGAAACGACAAACCTGTGGCTTGGCCTTCTGTTGCTTAAGAAGTTTTCTTCCTGCTCTGTCACAATCTAATAAATCACTTTGTGCCCTAAAGCTTGTCATTCACACATCTAAAAAAAGTTCATTTTTTGCAGCAAACTCTTCACAAAGTAGATTACGTACTAATTTAGCCATATTCCAAACTTTGTTATTTTTAAGACTGTGATATATTTGTCTTAGCAGAAATTAAGCTACATATTCATTTACAGTCATTGTAATATGCTTCATATTATCTTTTTACTGATATAACTTATTCAGCAGGTAAGGGTCAGAGCTGTCAGAAATATCACCATCAAACCAGCAACAATGTTGGAAGCTCCAGCAAGTTTTTCAGCTTTCACACAGTGTGGCTGCTGCATGAAAGCTAAGACAATAACAACTCTGATTAATGTTACTACCTGAACTTAGTTAATATTGAGGTGGTAGATACTAGAATTTGTGAGCCACATCTACAAAACAAAAACGGCATATAACGCATCTGCAGTTTAATACAACTCATGAATTACTATGTAGAATAAACCTTAGTAAAACCATCATTGTTTAACACCTAATTAAAAAAGGTGAAAAAAAGTCATTATATAAATTTGGAGAAAAATGTTTAGATACATTGATTAGTTGATTAAAAGCAGTTTTTGTTCAATGTGGTCTGCCATAAATGTCAGAAACATTGTAATTCAACAGTTTTCATTAGCAGTGCTCAGTGCAACTCAAATAACATCTGTAATAGCTACTTACAACGGTCGGCCTTTTATAAACAGCAGAAAAACAGAGTAAGGAGAATGCACACTCAGTATGTTACCCTAGAGTCAAGAAATAAACAAAAACCTAGCACAAATAACAGCAATACATTAACTCTTTTCCAAAATGGAAAGCAAAGGAGCATGAGAGGTCTTTTCCAGTGCCAAGGCACTTTGCTAAATGCCCTCTGGAAAGACATTTTCGTCTGAACAGTATTAGGTCAAAAATGAATGTGGAAGAAAATGGAATAGATTTCAAAGTGCTTCTGATATTTATTTATATATTTGTTTGTGCATTTATTTATTTATTTCCTGGGTTTAAGCTGGTGAAAGTGTGTAGCTGTATGTGCTTGCCTCAGGCTTGATGATCTGACAGGAGAGTTCGCTGGGACTGCGTGGTTTTTACCAAGGTCTGGGGACATATAAGATATTAAAAGCCTTGATAAAAAATTATGTATCATTTAAATTCCAGAATTCCTAGCTCAGTTAACAACTTTTATATGAGTGTGCATGCAAAGATTAAAACAATTAAAATGGATATAAAGCATCTTACTCTGCTATCCACTCTT
>NW_010243074.1:0-10857 GCF_000690775.1 Eurypyga helias | reverse complement strand
TTCCTAATGTATTTTCAGTTCACTCAGTCTCTTCCCATGCTTGAGATTTTTAATAAGCACATTAAGTCATTTTATTAAGCTTCTCACAAGCTTCAGATCAGATTGTACTTCTCGCTTTGGTTATTTCCTTTTCATACTTCAGAACTGGTCTCCTTTTACACGTGAAAATATGCCCCTTGGTGTCCTTTTTTATCTGAAGAATTTATTGCATAATAACATTTTAAAACATATTTGGCAAAGAGGACCAAAACAATGATATGGAGTGTGCAGAGTTTGTGCTTTGTGCAAAACTTGGGGCCAGCAACAATCTGGAATGGCATCAATTCCAAGTTCCTAGTCAGTGCAAGAGTGTTTTGATATGTTAAGGGATGCTTAACCACCAAACTCCCTGCACAATGGCTAAGGTTTGACATGAATATCTAAGGTGATGAAGCAGTCCAGGAGCTAAGAGGGGAAGAAATGCACCACCACAATCTCCCATTTACTTTTGAATGATTCTAGGGCATTAAACCATTAAACAAATTTTAACTGTACAGATCTTCAAAATATGGTACATGAGTAAGAGTTATTCATCTCATCTCCTGTTAAAATGACAGGATAGTACTGCTGCTGACTTTATGGCTCAAGTTGCCTTTAACTTTGAATACTGGTGAAGAACATAATACTTTTGGTATTTTATACAATCTAGGAATATAGATTCTATTCAGCATGTTTTCTGAATCCCAGAAGAACTGTTCCATCAGTGACTGATGTGCAGAAAAATAACCTGAAGAAATTTCTCAAATGGAAATACCAGAAATAGGAAGATAAAAAGTAATATTGGATTTTGTGTTATAGTTTTAAATTTAGACAATAAAAATTTGCATATATCTACTTTATTTGTCCATTATAATTTGTGATTTTTTTTTTCTCATCTAGGAGGAATATGTTTTATTTTATTCACAATTTCATATGGATGTGTTTTGTACATATTTTGAAGCTGTGAGGTCACAGATGAATAATCTTTTAACATCTAATCTTATCTTTTGGTAAAATTAAGGAGAAGGTTATTAACTTAAAAAAATACTAGTGATAGGACAGCTGACAAAAGTAAAAGAAGTCTTATAATGTCTTTAAAAATTTTAAGATCTTCAGGATTTTTTCAGTTATTTCAGGCCATTTTCTTGCTACATTCTGCAAGAACCATTTAGGCTCAGTGAGATAATAGCTTGAGCAATTGAGTACCACATATGGTGTGCTTCTTGCTGACAGCATGAATTCTTGGCTTGGAGGTACTGATGTATTAAACCACATGTTCTGATCAAAATAGTAAATTCTTGCAATCATGTTGGAAGCTCTGTGCAGACTTTATATAATCAGAACTAATTATAGGACTTCAATACCAATAAAATTTCATTTACCAGAACTATTCGATGCACTTACAGATCTTTTGATCTTCAGTGAAGATCTGAGTCACAAACAGGAAGAAAATAGATACGCTTTTTGTGATACAGTGGGCTTTTTGAGGCTAAGGTCACTGCAAAGCAGTGATTGGTCAGGTTAGATAAGGATCCAAAAGTTTATGGTTATCATATGGCAATCATTTATCAGAATTAAATTTGAAAAGATTAGGGGTTTGTACTAGATTGATCATTTTAATATCCTTACCCAGTTTATCTTACATTGACAAGTTTTCTAGAAAAATCTGTACAATTTCTATCCTAAGAAAATCCAAGAGTAATGAAAGAGGGTGTTACAGTTAATGTAATATTGTAGATATCTTGTAATGCTTGGTGAAGTTTTTGGGACTGGGCTACAATTAATTTTTCAGAGTTACACACCAGAGTAAAGCGTGTGTATTTCAACATTGGGCTTCTGTTGTTGTTGTTAGCTATCTCAGATGTCCTAAAGAGTTAACAGATATCCCATTATGTACAAATGGTGTGGTTAATTACTTGTCTAAAAACTACCCTATGCCTCATATCTGTAAGCTTTAGATACAGACTTCAGATAGTTACCATCATATAGAAGCAATGACCTACTTCTGACCTACAATGGAATCTGAAGATTACATTATGTAATACAGTTTAGAAATACACTGAAGAGGATGACTTTTTCCAAAAAGCCCATAAAATAGGACTGGTATCAGAGACTGGGAAATGCAACTGTTGCAATTGTTTACCATTTTTGAGTAGGTGAAATTATATTCATGTAATTTCGGTGCATTGGCAAAGTTTAAGAATTTTAACAAATCTGAAATGAAGCCAATTTTTATTTTTTAAAATTTGCCTGTGGATTGGGCATGAAATGCCATGTGATATCTGATGCATATGTAATGATACGTAAGAAGGACAACAACTGAACTGTTGGTGACAGTGGTGGTCCAAAACTGGAAAAGAATGAGAACACACTTACATGTGGTGAGAAACTACTGAAAAACTGTATTCAACCCTGAAACATTTATCACTTGCATGTGTTTTTTTCCATTTCTTCACAGAAGGAAAGAAATACATGAGATCCAATAAGTTGTATCTCAAAACTGAGTGCATGGCTGCAAAGAAATTTGTGACATATAGAAACAACCTGTGGCATATATAATGTGGTATAAGACTGGCCAAGAAGCCAGAGCTCTCAGCTGTTACCTGCCCATGAAAAATTATATTATCCATTGCAAATATGAAAATAATAGTAATCTGTAAGAGAATCCAAAATGCACTTTTTTGCCTTAAGCATGCATCAAAACAGCATAACTTATTTGGGGGTGCTTGGGAACCTACCACCTCTCCCTGACTCCCTGAAAAAAATAAAAGTTTACTTATCAGATTTTCTATCTAAGGGAAGTTTTAAAAATATCTTGAATAAAATCTCCTATTCCCCCACTTGTCTTCTCTATGTCACCAAAATACCAACCAACAAACCAAACAAACTTCTGTTTAATCTCACTTTTTTTGAATATATAGAAGTTGAAGAAGGATCTTGGTGTGGACCTGGAAAACTGCATAAGGCAGCTGTATATGGAAATTAGTAAATTGGATAATTGTAAGTAAAGTTTGAGAGTAGTTTTTCCAGATTAGAGGGACAATACTTTTGGCTTCAGGTGCTATGATTTGACAGGGTTATTACTGATTTAATGTGATAGGCATTGAATATTCAGAACCAACCAGAATGATTTTCACTAAGAATAAATAAATTAGAATAAATCAAGTTAGACCCTTTCTTTCTGCAATAGAAGGGCTTAAGTACCTTTAAGGAGCAATCAAAATTCTTAACTAAAACACTTAATTCTCTAAATTGACAACAACATATTCTGTAGGGTAATCCTATTGACCTGAAACAGTAACAGTGAGCCAGCCCAAAATAAAGGGAAATTAATTTAAAAGTCTGAAAAATTAATAAATATTTTTTTTCCTAATTTTAGGTTTATATAATGACAAGATTATATATCCTGATTTCCTCAATGCTATTTCCCTGTGAATTTCATGAAGTCCACATCTGTTTGACTGCAACTGGACATTGAGGTGAAGTTGTCAATGATCGATCTGCAGTGATTTAATATTTTGCTTCAGAAGAAACACCTAATTCAATGCCAGGTGCTGTACACACAAGGAATTTTTCTCTTTTGTGATTCAGTTTACAATACTGAATTTCATCTACTGTTTCATTGATCAATTACTCCTATGTGAGATCCTACTCTAACTTTCCTCTTAGTTTTACCTTCGTAGAGCCCCAAATACTTTACATTAGTAGCAAAGTTCACTATTCACACCTATTAGAGATAGTGTATGAATTTCTAGAGCAATCTTAATTCCATGACTGATTAATAAGAGGTTCCATTGGTTATCATCATCCATTGCGAAAACTGAGCCTTTTTGTTACCTTTCACTTCCTACGTTTCACTGACATACGTAATTCTGCAAGGGTGTATTTCTTTCTCACCCTATAGCAGCTTCCAGAAATTAACTAGTCATTTAAAGGAGGACTGTATACCTGGATACCTGTATCAGCTCACTGACTCCTCTGAAGACCTTCAAGAGAACTGTGAGGCACAAATATATATATCTTTGACTTGCTAAAGTGTTCCTTTTTATTTTGTTAACCTAAGTAGCACTTCACTGGTTTCTGGTGTGGAGGCTAATTCAGGCAACATATTACAAATAACAGCTAGTTCAGGAGTCTTGTATCTGAATTTTAGCAGCTTATTATTTCTTATTATATCAAACTATTCTAAAGCTTTTATCCTGCCACTACTTCAGAGTGATTTCTTATGAGGTTTTGATTTAGAAACCTTCCTTAGCTTCTCCACAGTACACATCAATACAAAGAATTAAATTATTTTTTCTGCTATCATCTTCTCTTTTTTCAGTACTACTGTGACATGCAAAGAGACTGCAATTATCTTTCCATTTCTAGGTCTCTAGAAGAAACTTGTTTCATGATGTTTTTGAAATTCTTATTATTTATCGTTATTTATCATTACTTAATACCTTTAACACATTTTTTCTCACTATTTTCCACCACCTGTGTTATTATGGATATGTATATAATTTCTGGGTCGAATTAAACATCTTTTTTTTTCTACATCGCTAGACTGATGTTAAGTTGGAATATATCATGCACACAACAGGGGAGACTTTTCAGGCTACCACACCACCATCAATCAGAATCACTAGGTACTTACTAGTTTTTTATTTATTCCCTAACAGACAACATATTCACACGAAAAGTGAACCTTCTTTCATGCAAAAATTGTTCTGTTATGCTAAGTCAATGCAAAGACCAATAAAGAGGTTTATTAAGATAAAAATCAGGGACTGTAGTCACATGGAGGAAAAAGGAAAGTTTCCTTTTAAGTCCCTGTTGAGGCTTCTTTTAATAACAAAATCAGCTATGGAGATCCGGAAGTAAAATGAATAAAGCACATCCCATTAAGAGGGGTGTGTTTGTACTGATAACTACAAAGCCTTCTAAACCAGGATAAATTTTAGTTGACTGTTTATTGCCTTTTTAAGTGCACTTTGTGAGACAAAAGTACATAGGAGACAATCCTCAATGTTAATGGCTATAGCTCTATAAAAGTTAATGGAGCCTTAAGGCTATACTTTTTGAATTTCAGAATAGCTACACAATAAAGGAAGAAATTTAAGATAAAATATGATGTTTGAACATATAAGCAAGTCTGACAAAAATAGTTTCTATTAATCTGAAGTGTACAATTGCCTAAGATAAGTCTTCCTTATGAATGGACTACTGTTAGTCTAAACATTCCTTGTACTATTTAGCATAATTACTCAGTTACAACTGGGTTCCTCTGCTTATTAGCTAGAGATTTGCTTAGGAAAAATATTACTTCATAGTAGAGCAGCTAAAGATGTTGAAGAGAGAAATTAATCAAATACATTACAAATGTTTATGATCAAAAAGTACCAACTTGTTTTCTTGATACACATTGTTTTTCAAATAATAATGATCTTGTGACTGCAGATAGAAAAAATAATGGGCTTACAGGTTAGAATTCCTGTGATTTCTTTCATTACATTTTCTGTTTGCTAGCTAATTGTGTGTAAAAAATCAGAGGTCACCCAGAAACCATCCTTTTAAGGCCAGCTTACTGAACTACAAATCATTAGTATATATATCTTCTATTTGTTTTTGTTCACCAAAAATCAATTTGAAGTGCCTGCCTGACCTGAAGGTTCACAATGATGAAACCAGAAATATAAAACATCATTTTCAAAGGTAAGCAATATTTGTTGCCAAGTTTAACTGAAGTAAATCTTAGCACACAGTATTTGTATGACATTATTTGAAATTCATTATTACCAACAAAGAGACCCAGCCTTAATCAAGGCATTAATCTATATGAAAAGCTAAGAACCATGCCTCTGACAATCATGGAGTATAACAAATGAAGAGATATAAGTTTGGTTAAACTTTGTCTAGCAAAACAGTACTGTTGCTATTTTAATCAATGCAGAAATTTTTTGCATATTTAAATTCTTGTTGAATTTCTGCATTTATGTGTACACACAATATGTATGAAGACACACATGCACAAATATACATAAACCTGGTTCCACAGATATTTACACGTAACAGAAGTATATTGGAAAAGAAACATGGACTCAAAGTCATTGTACTGGTTTTGGCTGGGATAGAGGTAATTTTCTACACAGTAGCTACTATGGAGCTTGGATTTATGCTGAAATTAGTGTTGATAACACAATTATGTTATTTCTGAGTAGTGCTAACACAAAGTCAGGACTTCTCTGCTTCTCACACTGTCCCACCAGCAAGCAGGCTGGGGGGTGCACAAGAAGACTGGAACACATCTGGGACAGCTGACCCCAACTGACCAAAGGGATATTCCATACCACATGATGTGCTTAGCCGGGGGAAAGGAGGAGGAAGAGGGAGACATTCAGAGTTACAGCACCTATCTTCACAAATAACTATTAGGAATGATGAAGCCCTGCTTTCCTGGAAATGACTGAGCATCTGCCTGCCAATGGGTAGTAGTGAATGAATTCCTCGATTTGCTTTGCTTGTATGCATGGCTTTTACTTTACCTATTCAACTGTCTTCATCTCAACACAGAGTTTTCTCATTTTTGCCCTTTGGATTCTCTTCCCATCACACTGAAGAGGAGTGAGGAAGCATTGTGTGAAGCTTAGCTGCCTACTGGGGTTAACACCACAGCTGTAGTCAAGGCAGAAATATTGTTATGGGAAGATAGAAAAAGAGGTAAATGCAGTGGTCTAACACTGGCTACAAAGCTAATATATTGAAGTAATAACAACGTATATAATGGAAATAATGAATCTGTTGTAGATAATGTGAGATCAAGCTGATATGATGACTTTTCATACATATTTTGTTTTACTGTTCAATCTAAATTCTATCCAGTGTTCACACTGGATTATTTGGGTGCTGTTCAGTACTATGAAGAGAAGCTGAGAAATATTCCCTTCCAGAAAGCAAATGACGGTGACTGTATTAATTTCATTTTCAGAACTAGAGTAGATTTTCTACAACTTCTCTCTACCACTTCCTCGAAAGAAACTTCATAATGGTCAAATGAAGACAGCAGCCAACTTCCTACTATTAGTGGTTTCACAGAGCTATGGGACAGCCTGTAATGGAGCTGACCTCTTTTTCATCAAGGATATAGACATCACATAAGGTCTGTGACCAGACTGTGAGATTGGGATTCCCAAGCTATGAAACCTAAGGGAGCTCACACTGAAATGAAACGCATGCCTGATGTTTTGTTCCACTTTTCTGTTTCAGGGTAACCTGGGGAAGGGAAGAGTTGATAAATCCATTTCCATTTATTTCAGCTCCTTCTATTCCCATTTTTGTTATTTCAGACAGAGAAAATTGTACACTCACTTTTTAAAAGGAAACAAAATCATGAAAGGGAATATCACATTCACAGTTTTTGTCCCAAAATGCTGGCAAGACAGAAACTTAAAACATCAGAATCTTTTTTATTTTTTCCACAGAAAGTGCCTACAGCAAATGTAAGCTACAGTTATAGTAGAAATATATAGAGAAATGTACTTTTAGCCTTGCTTATTTGGAATCCAATCTATATAGCATCTCTACATTCCTAAAAATGTCACTGTACTTCATTGATTTAGCATGGATTACTTCCAATAATGATTCATTTCAATTAATAGTTCCGTGACTGCAAGGTATAGCACCATTTTGTTCATTTGCAATAACCTAGAATTAAAACCAAACAAGGGTGAAATTTCAAACATTATATATTTAAACCTTTCCTTAAGACAGCAAGAAAATATTCCAAAGTTTTCAGCATTCAATATTTTCACAAATTAATCTAAATTCACTTTCACTATTGGGCTTGTTCAGCCTGGAGAAGAGAAGGCTCCAAGGAGACCTTATTGCACCTTCCAGTACCTGAAGGGGCTACAAGGAAGCTGGGGGGGACTTTTTACAAGGGCCTGTAGTGACAGGACAAGGGGTAACGGGTTTAAATTGAAAGTGGGGAGGTTTAGATTAGATATCAGGAAGAAGTTCTTCACGGAGAGGGTGGTGAGGCACTGGAACAGGTTGCCCAGAGCAGCTGTGGATGCCCCATCCCCGGGTGTCTTCAAGGCCAGGCTTGTACTTGTGCTTGGGATTGCCCCAGCCCAGGTGCAGGACCTTGCACTTGGCCTTGTTGAACTCCATGAGGTTGGCAGGGTCCCACCTCTCCAGCCTGTCCAGGTCCCTCTGGATGGCATCCCTTCCCTCCAGCGTGTTGACCACGCCACACAGCTTGGTGTCGTCGGCAAACTTGCTGAGGGTGCACTCAATGCCGTCATCCATGTCACTAACGAAGATGTTAAACAGTACTGGTCCAAACACCAACCTATTTATTCTATTGTATTTATATAGAATTTTGTTCTTGGTCCATAAACTTAGTGTGCTTCACAGTCTGGCCACCTCACACATCAAGTTGTATGTAATCTTGTTACATCAGAAGCGAGGCTTCCAAATTCACTGGCTACAAGGTTGGCTTCTAAGGTGCAGCACATACTGATGGCCTCCTCACAGACATACTTTAGAGAAATATAAAAACTTAGTGAAATAGTAAAAAAATAAATCCAGTGTCACTGTCATTTGTGAACAGAAATTTTTTGTAAAGTAGATGACAGGAAGATTTTACTTCTCTTACTTGAATATAAAACAACAACTGTCAAATGAGCTGCAAATCATTAAAAATTTATTTGTTTGTATCTGATGCAAATTGGCTTTAGAAATTTAATCTGCATCAATGCATGCTGTAGAGATTAAAATTAGTCTCTTTTAATGAAAACAAATACTGATGAACTACTGAAATCCTAATAAACATTTTTTTCTTTTCTGAGGTCATCCTTGTTTCCTAGACAACATGACTTAACTAAGTAAAAGCTGATAGTTCAGTTGTTTTTGTTATGAATAAATGTACTTTCACTTATTTTATTGCAGGCACAAAGAATGCTAAAGAGCCTGTTCGTTAACATGATTTACCTATTCACTGTTATTTATCAGGGGATTACAAATTAAATAGCAAAGACATAGAACAAAATTTTTTTGCTGAAATATGTAGGACTGACACAATGAAATGGGTAAGCAATTTCCAAAAGAGAATTGTGATGGGACTAATACATCTAGAAGGAGTAAAACAAGAATTATGGGAGATAATACAGTGATGCACTGAGAATTTGAACCCAGATCTTTGTTATGAATTAAATTAGTGCATGAAATAAAGTTGAAAAAAATAGGAATTGACATGCTTGAAGAATGTTTGTTCATAAATTCATCAAAAAGCACTGAGTAGCACTCTGAAACAGATGTTTTCTGAAGATGTTTTCAGTATTTCATGGCTACCAAATGTTACCACATACATAACACATAAGTGGGTTTGGTTTTTTTTTAATATATGTTGTTTTCTCCTATTAGATGGATAGGTAATTTTGCTGATGTTTCTAGAGGATCATAGCTGACCATGGTTTTATTTTTCTTGTTCCTGGGAAACACAATACGAATGAAAGAAGATACAGGTATATTCTGGGATACATTTAAAAAAATGAAGGGCAGAATGCAGATAAAAGAAATTATTTAAGTTTAAAAATGGGCATAATGCTTTCAGATTTCAATACTGATCATGGTAGGTTACTTCAATCTGAATTAAATTATTTAGTAATACAGCTCCAAGAAAATAATAAAATCATATTCTACATAGCTTGTATACAGAAGAATGCTTAAATAAAATTATAGGACCACATTTTCAATCTTAGATTTATTGTATTCCTCTGTATCCTTATTTTTCTTGTTATTACATATGATTTATCAGTCTTCATTGTTATCATGTCTCAGACACATACAATTCAACTGAATATTGATTCACTTAATTCACATAGTAAAGTCACTGTTAACCCAGCATAGACACTTTTCTTTGCATTTGTCTCTTTTACTAAAAGCTGACAACTTTTCAACAGCAGATTAAGACATACTTAATCCTGAGTCTTAATGGGAATCTTACACACCTTTATATATTAAACACTAGGAAAAAATTATGGAAAGTTATTACATTTGCAAAAATAAATGATCAAAAGAATAATATAACAGGATTAATCCTACTGTGTTATGCATTGAAACATAGTCTTATGTATTACATTACTATTAGAAATAAATGCTTTCCTAGTATGTGGAACACATGGTGCCTACAGTTTAGTAACTGACACCTTATTTTACATCGTTTCCTCTATCAGTGTGTTTCTACAATTTTTTAAACATTTTCTGAGTACCAAACTATTGTTCACCAAGTTCCATGAGATATTAATTGCAACAACATTTAATGATATCTGATGTAGCAAGATGACAGTATTGTGATGTTTACACAGTGTTTAGCTGCCTCTGTTATCACTATCATCTATTGTTGGTCTGATGCTGTGTTCTGACAGTACAGATGTGTTTACTATAGTTAGCATAGTTTGGTCTGGGCTTTCTCCACTGCATCCTACTTTCTCTTTTTTTTGCCACTGCACATGGACATTCATATCTGGCATTGGGTCAAAAGCATAGTTAAAAGAAAACCCCATGGCTCCATCCTCCTAACAAAGAGCCTCACCACAGCAGAACTGCCACATATGTGTAGCAAGTCATATACCCAAAGAACTGTGGGGGCAGTGTCAGAGTGCTGTGAGGAGGAACCCAATTTCCTGGGATCTTCAGAAAAGGGAATCCCTCAAAAGCAAGTTAAATGTAGGGTAAATTGTATTAGAGAATTAAGGGTAAGGAAGGATACGTGAAGAACTCTCTTATTATACCCCTATATTATTTGCTTGTATCACAGAATGTTCTGATTTGGTATCATAGAATCATAGAATC
>NW_010243073.1:16530-19018 GCF_000690775.1 Eurypyga helias | reverse complement strand
TGCTATTCCCATGGCAGCAGCAGCGCAGGGTGATGTGCAAGTCGTGGTGGATCTGACCGTAGCCCTGCATGTAACTTCTGGAGCTAAATACCTCTTGGTGACTGAGCACACTGGAATGTTTTTAAGAGATTGGTGTTTATGGCAAGCTGCTAAGTCTCGATGTCATGGCTTCACATCCCTGCAAGTAAGAGGAGCAGGTCAGAAGGAAGAAAGCTTTAAATGTCGTCCGGGTAACAAACTGTCTCCAGCCCCTGCAGAAAGCTGCCGTTTTCCCTGACAGGGTGCAGGAACAGGGACAGATGAGCTGGGACCGGCTCACCCTGACACCGGAGCGAGACACGTGTGTAACTGAGTGTCCCATGTTGTACAGCTCAGCCAAACCTCTGTCAAGCATCTCCCAATTAACTGCAGTTAATGAATCTCCTTATCTGTCTGTTAAGCTCTCAAAGCAGCCTCCTGGCTCCTCTTCAGCCAAACGTGCCACCTCTGTCAACAGACCACGGAGGGGAATGACAGCCACCAACAATCCAACTTTGGAGGCTTCCTTGCATCGGAATAAAACCCAATACAAGCAAAAGGAACTCCTCCAGAAACATCCCCACAACATCAAAATTCTAATGAAGCAGTGGCACAGGGATCAGATGATTAATGGCGAGGATAAGAACAGAGGTTTGGGAGGTCTTGGAAAGTGGGATGGCATCTGTACCCCCAGAAGTGAGAGGTCTGCGGAGATTTTGGGAACAGAGCCTGTACCCAGGCCCCCAGGTCTGATGGTCACTGATAGAGCTGTTTCCCAGGAATTAGTCCACTCCCTCCCTGCCTTTAAAGCCTTTCTCTTCACAACATCTCCTGCAGCAGAGCGTGCATGATAGCTCAGCACGGTGTGAGGAATATCCCACGGGGGAACAGATGTTTACTGCTGCTTCCTTCCAGTCGGCTCCTCGGTCGCTGTCCTGGGCACTGCCACAGCCTCCAGCAGCAAGTGGGGATAGAATCAGGGATTGACTGGAAAAGACCTTTAAGACCATCCAGTCCAACTGTTAACCCAACACTGCCAATCCCACCAGTAAGCCATGTCCCTGAGCACCTCATCCACGTCTCTTAAATCCCTCCTGGCATGATCTTTTCCACACTGAGGGATTTCTGTCCAGCCTTGTCTTCCCTCTCCCCATTTTCCTTTCCAACAGGAGCAGCTCTGCACTACTGTGCCCCCATCCAAAGCTCAGCCCAGAGCCAAGCTTGGCTCTGCTGTCCTCCTCTGCCAGGTTTTACTTCTCCTGGAGACGTCGTGATCAGAATCATTCCCGGTGTTGCAGAAGTGCCGGCACTGCTGGCTCACGGGGAGTTGGTTTATTTTTCCATGCAGGAAAGAGCGCTTTTCTGTGTAATATTACCCAGAGCCCATCACTGTAGATGTACAATGAAGGTTATTTTTCTCTCCTGGGCACCACTGTTCATTGTTAAATGAAATTTCATCAGCCATTTTATTTCACAGTTACTCAGTGTCGTAAGAGCCTTCTGCAACACTTAACATCCAGCTGTAATTTTGATTAACCTGAATAATTTTGCATTTGAACTGTGCAAGAATCGCCAAAAGCGGTTACGCTTTCTTTACAGTAAAAAAAATAATCAGCAGATTACTGACCATTAGGCTGAAGATTTTATAAACAGGTGTGGCCAGTATCGGTATTGGTATGGGTACATGTATCAGTACATGTATCAGTACATGGATAGGTCCATGGATAGGTACATGCATAGGTATGTATGCACACGCATATATGTAATATACTACATGGATACACAGTTTATATCAAATACATATGTGTGGTTTATATTAACTAGGTATGCAAGGTTTATCTGTGTATCACACAGACATCTTGAAAAGATGCAATCACTTCAGTTTCCACATTTAATAGGTTGCACGCTTAACGATTGTGCCCCACATGCTCCTACCACTGCCCTTGTTTGCGGTAGTGGGTACCTGCATCAGCTCTGGTGATATTGTCATCTCCCGCTGAGCCAGGCTCTCCCTCCTTCCCATTCCTAGGGCAGAGAAAAAGATATTTGAGGCAGGAGGAGGAGGGAGAAGAGGACAGGCATCATCTCACACTGCTCCCGTGTGTCACAGCAATGTCCTGCTCCCCCAGCACCACTCTGGTTTGCTACAGATAGTGCTGCACAGAGGAATAAAGCAGGCAGCACAAAGCATGATTAATGCACCTATTCTCCAATAATTAAGAATAATTAATCATGGAAAACAACCTATCTCAATTGGCTGGATCTCCTGTTTGTAATCTTCCAGCTGGACCCATACCTGCAGGATTACCTGGAGCGGGATGTTGGGTGCCCAGTGTGGGGCTTGGGTTAAGCTGCTGCCGGCTGTGCCCAGTGAGGTCCCAGCACAAACCCCTCCCAGCCCCAGGCACCACACCTGGGCTGGGCATCTCAGTGCCGTTAGCTCCCCGGTGGATGCCCCATCCCTGGAGAT
>NW_010243073.1:11159-16117 GCF_000690775.1 Eurypyga helias | reverse complement strand
GGATTCTATGATTTCCAAACCTGGTTACAGTAAATGAAGCAGCAGTGACCCAGAAGACCCCTTGCCCTGATGTTGAAATATATATGTGTGTGCAAGTCCTCCAAAATAGTTATCTGCATTAATTTGTCCAGTTGAGGTCCTTCATGCATGGATGCTGTACCCCCAGCGTGGAGAATAAACCTGGGCTGTGACAACTGTTTTCATTGGTTCGCTCCAGTTAATAACAACTTCTCACATTTGGAAATCACACAAAATTTCTCCTTCCCCTTTACTGACAGCAGTGACTGCAGAACTGGAGGAGTCCCAAGAGGCCATTGTACACCACCTCGTTCAAAAATGATAGATGGATTTGCCGTGTCTTTTTCTCTGTTGAAATTAAAATTAATACGCTGAAAAATGATGTAACAAACTGCTTGGCATAATTGATTTCCCCAGCAGAGTTATCGTTTCGTTGCAAATTCACAAGAGGCTGCCGTAAACAATACTAGAGAGATTTCAATTCAAATGCTCTCTATTAATAGCTCCTTAGATCTGTAGCATATATTCTGAAGGGTATTTAAAAAAACATAATAATAATGGCACCATGATATATAGAAAATCAAACAGATTCTGGCACCATTTGGGAGCGTATGAGTGTGGGGGGGTCAGATCTTCCCCAGTGCCCACTCAACTCAGCCTCCTTCCTCGATGGAGGACCGAGGTGCCCTCTCTCCGCAGGGGTCCGTGCGCCCCTCCAGAGCCCAGCTCTTCAACGAGGTGGCAAAATCGGACGGCACGGCTCCAGGAGACGTTGTGCCCGAGCAGCCTTTCGCACGGCAGCCCCCTTCCCTGGGAGCTGAAGCTGCTTGTTCACACAGGGCTCTGCGTGGCAGCCCATCCCGTGAGTTTGCAAAGACTGGCGCCGGCAAGCACAAGTTTCTCTCGCTTTACCTTTTGGGAAGGGTGCCAGCGTTTCATCATTAAGGTGCCTCACATCATTACACCGTGAAAAACAACATATGGCACAATGTGCCTAAATGTCGAAAAACAGGCGCTTTACTGAAAGGAAAAAAAAAGGGAAGACACACTCCTCTAAACGATGTGTACAATACCTCACTGAGGCTGCAAAAGCCTCCGGGAGCTACTGCCTGTGCTGTGCTTCCTCATTCCTGTCCAAACGCCGCAGGTAAGGACACGCTGCGCCCAGATCCCGCAGGCGGGTGATGTCCAGGGGCTTTCCAGGGAGTGGGGCAGAATCTGGCCATCCTCAAGCAGAAAGCACCAAGCCCCTCCCTTCCATCAAGCCACAGGGAAGTGCATGCCCCCTTCCACATCCCTTGGAGATGAGAGTGCGCTTTAATGCTTTTATATCCCCCCTCATCGGGATTCTGCTATCACACTGGGGTCCCTTTACCGCTTTCCAAAGGGGTTACCTGAAAATCAGGGAACTCGCAGTGGAGTTGCTGTCGGTTCCTCGCAGGAAAACTGCATCCGCCTCCCTCCAGTGCGGATTTCTTATTTTCCTTGGAAAGCGTGGCCAGGCGAGCGACACATCACAGTCCTTACGCATACTGAGCTTTCAGTTGCACCTGGAGATGCACTCTTGGGATCCGTTTAGTGCTTTTGGTATATTTTAATCTAGTGTGTTCACTGCTCCCAACAGCACCGGGGAATGGTCTTTTCATGGCTTACGCGGGCGAGTCTAGCAAAATACTTTCCTTTACAAAGAAATGACAGTCTTCCCTGGAAGATATTATGTGTAACAAGAAAGCTCTGTGAAAATACCAGCTCTGTGCTTAGCAGACATCACAAAAGCGAAAGTAGTATTTTAAAAAGCTAGGGAAGGAATAGAAAAGAAAGACAGAAAACATTTTTAAGCTGCTGTACCAAGCTGTGGTGCCCATATACACTGACTGTGGCGTTAGCACGGTGTCACTGTCCCTCAGCTGCAGCGGGGGTGCAGTAGACCCGAAAAGGCACAGGGGATGAGAAGCACAGGACACCTTGTACCGCTGAGAGCAGACAGACCATGCCTAAACCCTAAGCTCCGGTTCCAGACACGCTCCCATGACTGGGTGCCCTGTGCCTGGCCCCAGGAGAGCAGAGCAGGCTCTGGGCACCCTTCAAACCCATCAGTGTCCTCTCCCTGTCTTCACCCAGCGTATGGCAAGGTCAAGCGAAGGAGATACATCACTGCCCTGATGGCCGGGAATCCGTCAGATGGCATGAGTTTTGCTGTTGACTTTAGTGGCACCGTGACAATAAGGAAGGTTTGATCTATCTTCTGGAGGCTGGATGTAAGCCTTTTCCTTAAAGAAGAAATATCAAGCCAGAGGGATGATTTATAATACTAAATGCACTGATATTATCCTGCCCAAAGCAATATCCTACAGAGAAAGGGGACAACTGATGGCAATCGTTTGTTCATGTGTCACTGGGCATTAGAAACAAGTCAGCATTAAAAATAAATCCAATTCATTTGCTCTGGGCTTATCTTTGAAAAATACGTTCGTTTCCCCATGATTTAAGTGCATTTGAGATCAGCCAGAGGAAGTCAACGACTTTGTAGTGTGTAATATAATGTATAGTAAAACCTCAAATTACTAGTTGCCAAGCAAGCGGCAGCTGAAGTTGTATATTGCATATGCTTATCCGTGACACGCAGCAGTAAAATTAACCAAGGAAATCAATTCTGCATGTAAAGACAAGACACCGCTAAGAGCAAGCACCGTGGGAAGCGGCTGGAGAGCAGGCAGGAGGCAGGCGGGAGCGGGGTCCCGGCCCGTGCTGGGCTGCAGCACCGCAAACCTAGCCAAGAGGCACAGACCCTGTCCCACGGCAGCCCCGGAGCACGGCTCAGAGGGATGCAGGAAATGCAGTAACAATTGACAAGCGGCCCATCTGCAGAGAAACGACGGCTTGCGCGCGCTGGCTGCATCGCCTCGCCAAGGCTTGCTTGGTTTAGCTATTGCGCTGTAGTCTAGCCGGTTAATAGGACCCTCACCGAACTTAGGAAAGTGGCAGCCTGCAAACAGAGGTGAGTGGAGCTGAGGGAACCAGGTGAAGGCGTGTGGCCGACTGGGCACCGCTCTGTTGGCCCCGGAGACTGGGGTGACTGCTCCGTGGGGGCTGAGCTGCAGGGCTTTGCTGTGTGCTGTGTACAACCACTCCTAGAAAGACTTAGTCCTAGTGAAATCGCAGTTTAGTCCTAGATTTCGTGTGATGCCGGATCCCATTCCTCAGCAGAGAGCAAACACTGCCGACAAGTAATGGGAAACCAGAGAGGATAATATAGTCCGTGCATGTCCCTTTAAATCATCCTTCCGTTTCTCATGGTCAATTTACTATTTCCTTTTGCCTGGCAGAGGAGCAGCACACCTTACCACACGGAATGTTTGCCCTGGAAGGATGCGATGCCGCTTGCCACCTTACCGTGCCATCACCAGCACTGGTCCAAAGACACGGGGCAGGGGGTGGATGGGAAAAAATCATATGGATCTGAGGTTTGGTTTTAGAAAGGAATCAGCAAAATCCCTCTCTGCCACAGGCCTCCAGTTCATTTTTATTTCCCTAAACCTTCCTCAGAGTCCCGGGTATCAGAGGTGTGTGTGTGTGGGAGCACGGCCAAGCCCGACACCAGAGACCACCGCCCCGGGGAGGCTGCGGCAGGTCGCCCAGCAGCTCTCACGGGGCACGTTTTGCTGTGAGGAAGTCTGAAAACAGCCAAACGTTCATGTGGAAACAAGGGTGACGCTACCCAGCCTTGCCCGGCTCCGCAACGCGCCGTGCTGGGGCGCGCCGGTGCACTCAGCAGGAGGCTCTCATGGCCAGGGCTCGTTATACAGCCAATCTAGGGCTTTGTAAGGGAAAAAATGAAGCACCCTTGATTACAGTCTAATCACACACCAGCTCCTCTCCAGCCAGCTCTTGAAAATGCTCTCCCCCGGAGCTGATCAATGAGCGACAGGTTTTGTAGTCCAGCTGCAGCAACTCAGCTCGAAGAGAGGAGGTGTCGGAGATAAATAAATCAAGTTTTCCAAAGCACATTACAAAAGGACGAGGAAGCCATGGCACCAGATCTCAGCCCGAGAAGCACACAGAGTAATGAAGTTACATTGATTAATCTGATTAAATATTTCATTAGGGTAGTAATGGCAAATTACCAGCTTCTTACAGCAATTCCACCTTGAGAAAAACATAGCCAGAAGGCCAACTCCCAGCACAGCCAGATTGTGATGAGATTTTAACTCCCACTTATTTATGGGATACCGAGTGTGATGCCTACCAGGAGAGCTGGAATAAATGGAAGCAGCCGAAGTATTAATTCTCTCCTGAGCCATTCCTTTTTCAAATAAATACTATTTATGTCACCAAAAAAAGCATTATAAATTGAAGGAAACCATAGAATTTGGGGCCGGTTCAGGCAAGGCTATGGAGTCCTTATGTCATCAGAATATATGGAATGAAAGGCAAAGCAGAAGAGATGGGCAAGCAGCTTAGCTTTTGCTCTGTCTTTCCGAAGAGTGAGAGGCTTACGACGTGTCAAACTGCTGACGCGGCAGATCGAAGCCCTTTTAAACTGTCAATACGTCACCCTCTCTGCAGATTTCCTGACAGCAGGCATGCAGACCGCAGAGCACCATCGCTCCTCTCGTCCGTCAGTCCTGCTCTTAGAGACGGGAATTGGAAGGGACGTGGCTCCAGGGGAGACACTTCCATCTCCAGTCCCACGTGGACCTGCCCTCACAGCAAGCTGGGGCGGGGGGATGCAGAAACGCCGCACTGGTGCGCTCTCACATCAAGCACTGGGGGATATGAGACTCTTTTTTCAAGGCGCTGAAGCCAAACTTCACTTTCTTGTGAAGGGGCACAAGCAAAGCCGCCGAGGTGCTTTAGTACTGGCTCTCCAGATGCTTGGAGACATCATTCCGTAACTGCATTTATCCCAGTTGCATTCATCTTAATTTGGATAATCAGTT
>NW_010243073.1:10556-11142 GCF_000690775.1 Eurypyga helias | reverse complement strand
CCTTTCTTGCAAGGATTCACACAAGAAGCAGCGCACGTACGAGACCGAGCTCAGTCTATAAATGCCAAAGATACCAAAATAACCTGCCAAGTTACATACATCTCCGACATTCTGCGGCACAGATGTGCAAATGCAGCCGACACAGCTTGCCTGGGAGAGCGAGCTGGATGCTGGGGCACCCAAAGCAACTGGCTGCTGTCATGCCTGGCCTTACTCAAGGCTGGGCTGTAAGCTGTATATAGCGGGACGGAGGGGAGGTTTGCATCATGCCTCTTGCACAAGGACCGGCAGAAAAGATGGGGTCTAGAGGAAGACACTTTCTTGCTGGAGAGTGCTTCCTGGCCACCAGAAGGAGGAAAGATGGTTGTAAATCTCATGAACAGAACATAATTCATTGCTTCAACTCAGTGTTTTAAATTACTCCTTCTATACCTGCAGTGTGTAAATGTCTCCACAGACGACTGTGGAGGGTAGCCCAGATCATAGAATCATGGAATGGTTTGGGTGGGGAGGGACCTCAGAGCCCCCACAGCTTCCCCTCCACTGGCAGGGAACCCTCCCCCAACCCCGGGGGCTCCCCGCCTCC
>NW_010243073.1:8513-10481 GCF_000690775.1 Eurypyga helias | reverse complement strand
CTCTGGGAAGAATTTCTTCCGAATATCTCATCTAAACCTCCCCGATTTCAATTTAAACCCGTTACCCCTTGTCCTGTCACTACAGGCTCTTGTAAAAAGTCCCCCCCAGTTTCCTTGGCCCAAGATGTCTCCTACAGGCAGAACAGGACCTTCAAGGTGAAGATTAAATTAGACTAGAGATGCCCAGAAGGCAAGAGGGGAGGGCCACACTTCTCTGCCAGACACAGAAAAAGGGTCTCCCCTACGTGTATCTCCACCTGTTCTGAGGGAGTTTGGCCCTTTTTGGATCACTGGGTAAGGCTCTTCAGAACCAGCTGACTCCAGTGGTCCCCAGCTTTTCTCCTTTGCTTCAGGCATCTTCCCAGAGCCTTTCCCAGAGCAGCCCAATGCCTGTGCCTCTCTGTGTCCTCTCACTGGCATTTTACAGTCATTTTTCCTTAGAATGGCACGTAGGTGACGCTTTCCCAAAACACGTGCAGCATGAAAGCTCGTTAGAACAAGTCGTACTCAAAGCAGACAGAAGCCTGATGGCGATTAAAAGAAGAAAACACCTAAGCCTACCCTACGAGCGGGGCACAAAGTGCCCATACGCGCAGCAGACCTGTCAGACTGTCCCGAGAGCGAGCCCACGCCGCGGAGCACCTCTGCCATGCGCTGCTCTGCAGAGGTGCCCAGACTGACTCGTTCAGCTGTGGGCTGGGAACCAGCTCAGCCTGCTTCCGTCGACGGGGGCTCCCCCCAGCCCTGCATACCGGTTGTGTTTTCAGGACTTGTTCTCACATTCTGTTTGCAACCGATCTCACTGGCTTAAACTGAAAGACCGAGAGCTGGACGAGCAGGGGCGGCACAGCAGGCATGGCAGAAGACAAAACCCAAGCAGGATTATCCGATGTGATTTGGGTGCCCTGCTTTCCGTTCAACGCTGGAAATATCCACGTAGCTCCTCTTTCTCTATGTAGTACCATGTGCTATACACAGATAACACATATTCCCTACGGAATCTGGAAGCCCCTCCTCTTCCCAACCCTTCTCTCAGTGCCATCCCCATCAGGATGGCGACAGACCTAGACCAGCTGCCCCCACTCCAGCAAGCTCTTCGTTGTCACTTCGAGCAATAGTATGGTTGAAAATTTTTTCTAACTCAGAGTTTAAAGGAATGAATCCTGTTACAAATTCCTTGTTTCGAGCGCACTGAATGACAATCAAGACGGGAACCGACATGAAAACAGAGTAAAATGATTTAAAGATGAGTTACTCGTTATTCAATAGCAATACCACCCTTAAAGCTTGGTGTGATAAGAAGGCTAGAGAGAAAGGCAATTTTAGTGAGTTTTGCTTCCACCTAGAAAGGTCAGAGCGAGACGGCCTTTGGGAAAGGTCAGCGTGGGCCCAGGAGCTACCTGAAGCACTGGGACACAAGCAGGCGGGCAGCTGGTGGAGGCAGTGACTGGTAGCAGAGTGATTTATGGCCCAGCGCTTCCCCCAGCATCACACGTCAGAGCTGGCCCCGATGGAAAATAACCCGACCTGCAGCGAGCTCCCTCCCCAGCAGCTCCCAGTGCAGCAGAGGGGCAGCAGGCTGGGCAGAGAGGAGGGAAATGCCATCAGGGAGATGGGTCGGACCCTGCGGCCGGACACTGTCCTGCCCCAGCCCTCGTCCCACTGCTTCTAACACCAGACTGGCACATGCCCACCAAAGAGCGCGAGCCGAGGTGATGCCACAGTGCCAGGGGGGTCCCAGACTCGACACTCCCACCGTGGTGTGCCGCAGACAGCGATGCTGTGCAGAGGAGGGCTGTCAGCACCACGCCACATCACGACATATCGGGGCTGCTTGGGAGGCAGCGGCTGCTCAGCCAAGGAAATAAACCGCCTCCCTTCAAGCTTCCCAGCACTTCGTCAGGGTCCGTTGCCCTACGTTGGGTCTTTCCCTCTTCTGGTGTCTCTGCGATCTGACACCATCAATCA
>NW_010243073.1:0-8480 GCF_000690775.1 Eurypyga helias | reverse complement strand
CAAAGTGGACCATAATGGTCTGTGTGATGAGGTAATAGGCACTTCTGGGACACCCTAATAGATGCTACAGGCACATCGCCAAGTTAGCAGAAAATGCGAGTCCTCATTTCTTTTGACTGGGTGTTAAACTGACTGGGAAAGGTCAATTGGAGATAAGAGATGGCTAATAATGCATAGCTCTCATCTGGTACTTACTATTTCATATACAGCGCGCAAATTGCCTTGCAAAGGTGACCAAGCATTATTTCTTAACCTTTCCATGTGTTAGAGAGCCCATTTCCCTCCTGTAGGTTACTGAAGATGATCGGAGCTCAGTGATTAAGGTTGCTGTGTCGTGAAAAAAGCATTTCAATATTACTGATGCTTGGGGAATCGGATTGCAGTCTGTATTAGAAGAAGTAAAGAAATGAAAACCATTATTGTTCCATTAGAGACGTCAGAAAACAGAGCTCCGGGCACACATGAAGGTCTGAAGTTTCAAAGCTCTCCATGGCACAGGAGTTCAGAGCTCAGAGTCTGACCCGACTGCACCCCGGCAGGTAGATACCCGTGTACCGCTTTAAACACCGAGGGCAAGCAGTGCCATGAGAAAAGAGACGAAGATGGAGCCAAGACAGCTTTTGGAGGCTTTTCCAAGTAAAAAGACACAAACCCAGCAGGCTTTCAGAATTGTGGGTCTCCACACCTTGCTCCGAGCATCCGTCAGTATCAGAAAATTATTGCTTCAGGCCCCGGTAACAAATGGGGCACCCAGCCCGGTGACACCGGCTCCGGCTGCTGCCACCGTGAGCCGTGAAACGCCTGTGCTCACAGGTCTGCTCCTGCGCATGGGCGGGAGGAGGTTAAATGGCAGCGGAGGGAGGGGGGACCACAGGGAAGAAATATTCATGGCACCACTCTCCTGGGAGAGGAGATGATAGGGAGGAGCAAGAAGTGGGTTTCAGGGGCTGGAGAAGATGCACTTTGAGCTCCTGAGGGCACAAAAGGAAGATGAACAGAGGTCACCGAAGGCCCAGATCACGGCTTAAATTTACATATCCATCCCTCAAGCAAGTGACATCCATATGCATTACAGTTCCTGAAGACACCCGGGCAGAGAGCTGTTCTGCTGTCACCTCTCACCATCACAGCCGTCATCCAGGGAACGTGCAGCTTGACCTTGTCCCGTGCTCACCCTCGCACCCTGCTCCGGCCACCGGCTGGGGGGCAACGTACACCTGCCACATAAATTACCTGGCATTTACTGCCAGCTAAGTCAGTCGGAAAGACGGCGTGGTGGACGTGATGCCCGCTGAGCCCAGCCTGGCCCTCCCTGCCCTGATCCTGCTCCCAGGGCCGGCAAACCCGGCCTCACGTCCCGCAGTTCGGTGCAAACTGCAGTAAACAAGATGTTCCCCGAGACAGAGAGCAGGCTGCGCTGCGTAAAGATTCCCGAGTGATCCATCTGACCTGCCACAGCCTGGGAAAACATTCCTTTCACCTGTCTCACGCGGGAGAGTCCCTCAGGGACCAATAAGCCAAACGCACAGCGGAGCAGAGTTACCTCCCAGACCTGTGCTGGCCGTTCTCTCGCTGCTTTAATTGCAGTGCCCAGTGCTGGCTGCACACCCCCTCCCACGGCTGAAGCCTCATTACCCACATCTTCCAAAGGGAGCATACTCCTGCTCCTATCCCCCCCGCCACACCTTCCCCAAGCGTACCTTCCTTTCATTTTGGTTGTTTTTCCCGCTTTGTTTCTTCCCATCTGACTCCTGTCCGCCTCTCCCGCTGCCCTGCTCTGGCTCTGACCCCAGCGGGAGCTGTTCCGACCCACACATCGCTTACACCCTTTGGATTTGTCCAAAGTGGGTTCACCTCTTTTACTTGTACTTTGGAAACAAAGCCTGGTTCTGTTTTCCTGAAAATATGCATTTTTTTCCCCCTCTAACATCAACCCAGACCACAGTTTTTGCGTAAGGCTACAGTAACTGAAAGGGAAGAGAAAGCCCATGGAGGACAGCAAAGTACGCACGAGGGAGACGGGCACCAGCCCTGAGGGGTGCATCCCTGTGACCCCATTTGCACAATTCTGGCAGAGCAGGGCACAGCGATACCCACCCGAGGCCAGGACATGCCAAGCCTGTCCCCAGCTGCACCCTGCTTTGGGGATATGGTCCCCGGACCCACTACCAACCCTCGCTCTGGAGAGACATCTGACACTGCTGGCACCTGCCTTGGTCCCCCGGGACACTGTTCCAAAATTTGCTGGCCACAGAAGAGACCAACACCACAACCACACAAAGAAATTGCACTGCCAGAGTACGGAAAACAGAGGAGACCTCAGCCCCTTCCAGTGCCTGGGGGGCTACAAGAAAGCTGTGGGGGGACTTTTTCCAAGGGCAGGGAGTGACAGGGCAAGGGGGAATGGATTTAAACAGAAATGAGGAGATGGAGATGGGACATCAGGAAGGAATTCTTCCTGGAGAGGGTGGATCTATGAAAACATGGGTACCACCAAAGCTCCACGAGACACAGCTGGGAGGGCAGGGGTGGAGATAGGCTGCCCACAGCATCAGCATGACCAGCTACAAGGGGCATCCTGATTTAGGGGCCACAATGCCCAAAGGTCCAGGCTTCAGCAGAAAAGAGCTGAGTCCCTGCAGGAAACCAGCACGGCAAACCTGTCCCCAGTAACTCAGAGGTGCCTTGGGAGCAGACACTGGTAAAGGGTGAGCTGGAAGACACATGGAGCTCAGCAGAAAGAGCTGCAAAAGGGCATCATTTTGAGGCAGCACTGGGAAAACAGCCTGTATGTGCACAACCCGAATGCTAGTAGTAATTGCGGCATCTTTGTAAGCGGTTTTGTTAACAGAGAGGCAGCTCAGCCTTAGAAATGTGGAGTCTTTTCACCTAATGCACTGAATAGGAAAATAATTTGTCACAGAAATTAGATTTTCACACGCAGCAATACAGACAGCTATTAGAATATGCTGAAATGCAAAGCGATCACTTCAAAGATTTAAATAAAGCTGACAGTAGTGAGCAAAATACATTTTATGCAGGCCTTTATTATGCGCTGAGTAGCCTGCAATTGCTTTGTTTTCAAGCCTGTTACACAAACAAGGGGCTGTTTTTTCCCTTGGAGATTGTTCCCAAGGTGTAGTTGCTGGAGCTACCCTTCCTCAGATGAATCAAAGCAACAGGTTAAATTAGAGAGTACGAAAATTCTAGTGCTCAGAGTATGAAAACTATGCAAAATGTGAACAAAATAATTCTCTCAGTACTATTTTTTCTTGTTCCCAAGGTTTGTGCTGAAGGGTCATCCAGCTGTGTGAATCAGCTTTCCCTTAAAACCAAACCCCCGTGGAGGTATGAGCACTGCAAGCTCCTTTGCAGGGAGCGAAGGTCTCAGACAGGAGCACTCAACGTGAGACAAGGCCAGCATCAGCCCGCAGCCGTTGCTCAGGATGGGGCAGAGCTGAGGGGTCCCCAAGGGCTGTGGGACCCCTCCATCCAGGGGAGAGCAGGGGACACTCCCGGGCTGCCCATGCGGGCAGGACCAGCAGTGACAGGGGAAAAACAGACACAAGTTATGGATTCTTCAAAAATGCAGATTTTGTGGCTGCAAGCCATAAATTCGTAATAGGAGTTTTAACCATAGAATCACAGACTGGTTTGGGTGGGAAGGGACCTTAAAGCCCCCCCAGTACCACCCCCTGCCATGGGCAGGGACACCTTCCATAGCCCAGGGTGCTCCAAGCCTCATCCAGCCTGGCCTTGGACACTCCCAGGGATGGGGCATCCACAGCTTCTCTGGGAACCTGTCCCAGTGCTCCCCACCCTCTGCAGGAAGAATTCCTTCCTGATGTCCCATCTCAATCTCCCTGCATCCAATTTAATCACCAGAGGGATGAGTTTGTGGACAGCCTTCCCAGCAGGCAGAAGCAGCAAATCCCTGGATGGAGCTGTGTGGGGTGGGGAAAGGGCATGTGCAGCATCACCTGCTGCAACAGGTAGAAACTGGGTCCGTTTTCCAGTCCGAGGGTCCCAGGAGATGCCATTTTAACTTGGGAACAACCAGTCCTAATGCTACTTATTTCAAAGGGCTTACGAAGGTGGCAGACCCCTGTTAGGGGTGGCTCACACAAGGGATCTGCTCCAGGAGAGGAATCCCGAGGATATTCCTGTGTTTCCTCCTCCAGCAGGAAGGCTGCTTCTAATTTGCCATCAGGATCAGTTTTGTGCTGCAGAACTCTACCTTTTACTGCCATGAAAACTAAGCTGGCAGCAGGAGGAAAAAAAGAAACCCATGATACTAGCTGCTAGAAAGGCTTTCACATTCCTTATTTTCTGTCAATCTCCTTTATTAAGAATAATCCTTTGAGGGCCACGAAGCCAGTCATATAACAGAAATATATTCAGAAATCATCAATTCCTCAGCTGGCAAGGGAAAAAAATGTCCATCTATTTGTGAACATTATTCAACCCAGCTTGAGCAGAGACACGGGATGTCATGCTGCCGTGCCACGCTCCCCAGGTCCGGCCCCCCGGCCCCCTTTTTCGCCCTACCATGGGTACCACTGGGTCTGCACTGCTGCAAACAAGCAAAGCAAAATGAGCACGTTGACTTTCGCTCATTGAAGTTTAGCGTGATCATCCCCAGACCAGCCTATTTTTCTGTTAATTCCCAGCTTTGTCCTTGCCTTCCCTGCCATGTGCCGGGAACAGGATCCTGCAGGTCGGGTCTCCTGGAGGTCTCAAGAGGATGAGCTGCCCATGGAGAGGCTCCAAACCGAGTGCAATCCCGGCAATGGAGCATTTCTGATCAAAGAGGCAGCGCTGCAAAGGCTGGAGCATTGTCTGCCTGTGCCATCCCTCCCGGCCCCCATGCAGAGCCCTGTGCCCTGCTCTCCTTTCACTCCTAAGCCGAGCAGGGAAGGTACCAGCAGGAAAAGCTGCTGGCACAGGGGTTGCATGGAGGGAGAGGTCTAGCAGCAGTGGGGATGGCACGCTCACGTAGGAGAGCCCGTCCAGAGCAGAGCATGGGGACGTGTGGTGTTCCCTCACTCACCTGCACTTCTTCCCAGGGAAGAATTTATTTGCAAATTCAAGTTTAACAGCCCCGTGGCCACTAAATGCCACAGTGAAGCAGGTCAGTTTTACCAGTGGGGCTGGAAGCGACCTTCAGAGATCATCTAGTCCAACCCCCCTGCCAAAGCAGGTCACCCAGAGCAGGCTGAACAGGAACACAGCCAGGCGGGTTTTGGATGTCTCCAGAGAAAGACTCCACAACCTCTCTGGGCAGCCCTTTCTAGTGCTCTGGCATCCCCAAAGTACAGAAGTTTCCCCTCCTGTTCCAGACTAGGTCAGGGAGAACAAAAACCTTAAGAAATGTACCAACTGCCACTTCTGTTTTGAAGCCCAGGGACCAGAAGGTTAAGCCGGGGAGCAAGGCTGCCTGGACACCATCCCCGCTGCAGAAAGGGACATTCCTCCCTGTGCTTCCCACACGCTGATTTTCAGTCCACAGCCTTTTCAGGGCCCATCATCCCTTCAGCTGTCCGTGAGCACAGACTCTGCCTCTGGCAGCAGAGACATGCTCAGGCTACACTCTGCACACACTCCCAGCTACCGAAACCTTGGGAGCAAGGGACCATGGGCTGTGCCAGGACATAGCCCTGGCTGAGCTTCTCCCATCTCCAGCAGAAACGGTCTGGATTTGCACCAAAACAGCAACTGCTATGGGAAAGAGGGTGATGGAGGGGCTGGTCCCTGCTGGGGACCATCGGCTGGCTGGGTGGCACACAGACATCTGGATGGCACCTTGCTGCTTTGGCTTGTTCAGCCTGGAGAAGGGAAGCTCCGGGGAGACCTCAGAGCCCCTTCCAGTGCCTGGGGGGCTACAAGAAAGCTGGGGGGGCCTTTCCCCAAGGGCCCATAGTGACAGGACAAGGGGTGACGGGTTTAAACAGAAAGAGGGAGATGGAGATGGGCCATCAGGATGGAATCCTTCCCGCAGAGGGTGGGGAGGCACTGGGACAGGTTCCCAGAGAAGCTGTGGATGCCCCATCCCTGGGAGTGTCCAAGGCCAGGCTGGATGAGGCTTGGAGCAACCTGGGCTATGGAAGGTGTCACTGCCGATGGCAGGGGGTGGGGCTGAGGGGGCTTTGAGGTCCCTCCAACCCAAAGCATTCTGTGATCCTTTGATTCTCCCAGCAAAGCACAAGCTTCTCCTAAACGTTACATAAATTTAGTTGTTAAAAAAGGTCAAATGCAAAGAAATGGAGAACCAGGCTCACTGCTTTTGGAGAGGGGAAATCACAGGTTTGAATAGTGTTTGAAATGAGTAATGCACACCGTGATTGCATTTCCATGAATGCTTCATGTTTAAATGGGAAGACAGTGACAGCTTTTATAGGGGTCTGGGACTACTTCTAGCTCCCAGTCACTATTTCTGCAATCCTACGATTCACCGTGCCTTTTTGCAATGCCACCACTAGCTCTGGCCTTGCTGCTTCCAAAGATGCGTGCCACCTGCCTCTTGCTTCATTTTCCCTGTAAAATTCCACGAGTTTAGGCAATTGCTACAAAATAAACCCCTCCCCCCAGCGCTGCCACATCCAAAGCAGTTGGAGCAGATGCCTTGTCAAGGTTGAATTCTCCAAAAGCAGCTGCTTACAGTCTGAGACATCACTTTGGAAGAAAAGCTGTCATTAGCAAGACACTCGCAAAGCCCTCTCCTCTTTCATTTTGCACATGTAGGCGTTGAGGAAGGTGGGGGCAAGGGGTTTGGAGGAGCCCTTGCTTTTCCAGAGTCACATATTTGTTTTGCTTTCTCAAAAGAAGAATAAAAAGAACACTTCCAAAAAAGCCTGCCAAAAGCTCATTACAGTAATTACACTACTCTTGACAGAGACTGAAGCTGGCTGCTTCCAAGAAAGCCAAGTATCATACATTTTGCAACAGTAATCTGTTAAGAGGTTTATTTCTCATCCTAGATAATGATTTCTAATGCACAGTGTTAGAAGGGGTAGCCCTTGTGATTATAAAGCCATCATGCAGTCTGCAGTATCCAACTCACCCTGGCTGCACACCGACAGGCACCGACACCAGGAGGCCGTAGCTGTTGGCTTTCCCAAACGATGTCTCCCTGGGAGCTGACGGCACCGAGCAGGCACGGCAGCTTGTCTCCCGTTCAGGTCCCTCCCTTCCACTGCAGCACAGAGCAGCACGGGGAGACGTGGCCTTGTCTCCCCACTGCCACAGGCTTTGGGAGGCCGTGCCAGACCCCGTTATCACAGCACCTGAAGGGGAAAAAAATTAAAACCAACTTAGGAGCAAATTAGAACATCTGAGTGATGGAGAGCACCCGTGGGGCTGGCCGGGTGATGTTCAGGATCTGCCAGGTGGCGGGCGGGAGGGCAGCCCTAGGTGATGTGGGGGAAGAGACCTGGACAATTTTAGCCCCACCTCGTACCTCTGTCCCCTAGACCCTTCCAAACAGCATTTCCATCCAGCTCGCAAAGGCATTGGAGAGCTATTATCATCATCATCTTTGGCTCCACCACTCATTTCAAAGCAGAATGCTAGTTTTCTTAAATGAGAGAGCCCTTCTCTCATTTAGGGGGAGAAGCAGGATGCCCAGCACCCAACCCACAGCCTGTCCCTACGGGCTGCAGCAGGCGAGGACAGCGGATGCAGCTGCCGGAGCCGGGAACAACGGGAGTGCTGGTCTGCCTGTGCATTTCCAGGCAACCCCATTTCGGGGCGAAGAACCCGCCAGCAGTGCCCCTCTGCAGAAAGCTGACCAGGTTGCATGGCAAGTTCTTCGCTGTTTTCCATCCTTTCTCTGGGTAAAACACAGGTGTGGCAGTTGCAGAAGATGTTTTCAAAGCATGGCACAACCCACGACAAACCCAGCCACCACAGTCCAGGTTGCTGACGTGTTTGAGGTGGTAGCAGATGAACAACTTTCCTTTTCCCTTTCCGTTTCACAACTCAGCCAGCCCCTACGGTAACCAATTCTTTAGAAAAGAGCAAGAGTTTTGCAAACCAATTTACTATGTTTTAATAACCATGAGCTCCCAGCGATTGGAAGCCTGCTGCTGTTCGGAAAGAGCGCGGCAGTAAATGCCGTTCAGATAAGCTATTTATAAACGGCACGCTTCAATTAAAAACATGAAATCCATGCGACGAGCATTGCGTTGGCAGCGGGCGGTGCGGCCGTTTTCCCCCGCACACCTGCGCAGCCCGGCGACAGCAGCACGGCACACCTCGCCACGTTGAACTGCAGTCGCGCTCAGACCGCAAGAGGTTAACGACAGCCAAAAGTGGTGAAAGCACAGCCCATTATCAAGGTGGAGCGTTTCTGTAGATTTTTCAAACGCCAGGACAAACCCCAAAGCCGACAGTGCCATCACCTCGTGCTGTCCTGAGCCGACAAGCTGCGCGCCCCGAGCGCCTTCCCTGCGCACAGCGTTCCCCTCCCGCTGCTCCCCAGG
>NW_010243072.1:0-5220 GCF_000690775.1 Eurypyga helias | reverse complement strand
CTATGATTCTATGATTCATTCTATCATTCTAGATCCTCCCCGACTGCTGAGGCAGCTGCACAATTCTCTCCACACAGCAGAAGGCTGCACCCTTTTAGGCCAACAGCACTTGGCGGAGCAGCCTTCCAGGGTTTAAGACCTCCATCCCTTCAGAAGCTGCATTGCATACCTTCAGACGTAGCAAGATAAGACATACTATCTATTCTTCTTGCAGCCGTCACTGTGTTACTTGTGGGCCCCAATTCCAGCTCACCACAAGCAGACATGGGCATGGAGGAGTTTGGGGAGAAAGAGAGAACAAACAGGAGAATGAAAAAAGAGGAGAAAATAAAACAGAAGCAGCTACCAAGTAATCAAAATATTAAAAAAAAGGAACAGAAATCTCCACTGTCAGCACTTCTAGTCAGGACCTGGCCAAAGACTAGAGATGCCCTACAATAATCCACTCATTACTTCACATTTACTGTTTCTTATGAGCAGAGTAACACAGGCACACGAGCCCTGGGACATTGCACAGCTCAAGCTAGCAAGAATACTATGCATGTCCCCCACAGGAAAAACAAACTCCACTTGCAAACTGGGAGCTGTATATAAGGACCTGATCCCTATATGCCAACAGACCATTTTGGAAGCATACTGTGTCCCCAGCTTAGTATGTGTAAAGTAGAAGGGCTTTTTGTTGACCATACTTCAAGCGTATGCGTGGAAATATGGTTGCATTGCACAGTCAAATTGCTTGTTATAATTTTTGGTTTTAATTACAAGAATTTTAGCTATTTTTGCAACCATTTATACAGTTTAATATTAATAACCAGAACTGTGGCTCCAGCTCACAGTCTCCGCCTGAATTTATTTCACATACTTTATCAACACTACACAAGCTACATGCAAGGTCTTAAAGGCCTTTCCAGAAGTGATACTAGAACACTGGGATCTTTTTGTTTTATTAATGTTTACAGAGTCTGTGTTGAGTACTCCACTGATTACCATAGGGACTGGCAGTCTGGAGTTACTGGGAAGTCCAAATCCCCCTCCCTCCCCTTCTCCCACAGTTTTAAATGCCTTTGGTGTTCTCAACTAAACCCTGCATTTAGTATTGTAATTTAACTCGCTCTCCCATGTTACTATCCATAGAATGTTTTCTGGCATGCTCACAAAATTCCACCAGAGACCTTTTTTGGCATTCACTTCTATAGCATTTTGTGCATTTACTACACAAAACTTAAGGGACACCAAGAGAAGGATTACAGACACATCAGTTGGTATCCAGTGCAAATATAACTGTAACAAAGTTTGATGTATGTATATACATTCAGAGTTTTTATGGTTTCTTTTTTTAAACCTAAACATTGATTACACTACTGCATGTTAAGGCTATTTTGGTTTTAGGGGGGTTATACCTGCATGACTAGAACATTTCACACCATCTTCCAGAATGGATGTGAACATCTGATTCCCCACCCCACCTCCTGGCAGCCAGGCTTTCTATGCAATTGTTTTCACATTTATTCTTGGCAGCAATGTGAGCCATGTCAGATGCGAAAGGTGTTCCCAGCACTCTTACACACAAATAAGCACTGAAATGTCTCTGTCCTGAACTCTGTTATGGCTAGGTTCCTCATGTTCATATTAGAAAATTGACACAGAACATCTCCTTTGCTACCTAATAACATGAAGTCAGCTTTCAGAAGACAGTGCCAAGATAAATCTCAAAGGTTTGAAGACCGTAAGAGTCATTCCTATTAATCACATATAGAAATGTGTTTAACTTCAAGAAGGGAATTTGCAGTTCAATGAATAACTCTGACTCTTTCCTGACAACATCAGGCCCAAACAGGAAACACAAAAATGTGCACTTTCTCCTTGGCTAAGTCCCCAGTTCTGGCTGAGCCAAGAGTGCTTTGTAGAAACTGGGTGAGGGAAGAAAACCACAGAATCACAGAATGGTTGAGGTTAGAAGGGACCTCTGGAGGTCATCTGGTCCTGGTCAAGCAGGGCCACCAACAGCAGGCTGCGCAGAACCACATCTAGACAGCTTCCGAGTATCTCCAAGGATGGAGACTCCACAGCCTCTCCGAGCAACCTGTGCCAGTGCTTGGTCATCCTCTCAGGGAATATGTTTCCTGATATTCAGACAGGACTTCTAACACTTTTTCATCATTTCTTTTGGAACAGTCCAGATCTCTGTGAGCTATGGTACCTGGCAGAAGAGATGCAGCAGACTGAGCAGTGTGCAAAATCCAGCCAGAGTTCAAAACATTATATGGGGCACAATTCCTAAAGATTCACCATTGTTAGGTATACTCACTATGCTGGCATGTGAGCAGCCACTGTGGAGACTCATAGCAGCAACCAACACTCCTAAAAGTCATTCTCCCTTCCTTCTGCAGGAGAGGAAATCCTCAGACTTCCTCTACAGTGACAGAGCAGACATCGCCTACTGTAGATGTACAAACTGGGCTCAGAACACACATGATTTGGCTGAGAGAATTGGGCTTGTTCAGCCTGGAGAAGAGAAGGCTCCAAGGAGACCTCATTGCAGCCTTCCAGTACCTGAAGGGGCTACAAGGAAGCTGGGGGGGACTGTTTACAAGGGCCTGTAGTGACAGGACAAGGGGGAATGGGCTTAAATTGAAAGTGGGGAGGTTTAGATTAGATATCAGGAAGAAGTTCTTCATGGAGAGGGTGGGGAGGCACAGGAACAGGTTGCCCAGAGAAGCTGTGGATGCCCCATCCCTGGAATTGTTCAAGGCCAGGCTGGATGAGGCTTGGAGCAACCTGGTCTAGTGGAAGGTGTCCCTGCCCATGGCAGGGGGGGTGGAACTAGATGGTCTTTAAGGTCCTTCCAACCCAAACCATTCTATGATTCTATGATCATGTCTACAGTCAAACACATTGTGGCACACTCTGAAACAGGAGTAAACGTGCAAACTGGTGCAGGGCAGCCTTTGGTAAATTCCCTTCTTGGGTGGGAATCAGCCATTGTTCTGCTGACAGATCCCACTAGATTTAAGGATTAAGCCTATACTTGATTCAACACATTAGAACGCCTTTCAGGTCTCATCCCAGACATCATTCCTATGTCATGTATCAACTGGAGCTTTTAGCACATCACTTAAGATGAATCCAAGAAACGGGCTGTCTAGGTCACTAGGTGCAATGTCCAAAACAGAAAGGATTTTTCAGGGTAAAGCAAGCAGTCTCTAATATGATGATTCCTCAAGTAGCGATAAAAGGCTGCAGAGCCCTTCCACAGGGAGGAATGTATTTTAGCTGTAATGGCTCATGATGTGCAGTAACCTGCAGAAATATTGTCATCCCTTTGTCTTCTGCAAAGGCCTATTCATTTAATGTTAAACGAGTCTGTGAAAATAGAAGTAAACAGTGTAAGAAACGGCCAAGATAATAATTTCAAGTGGTGTTTCAGCAGTTTTTGTGTGGAAAATCCCATAGCAGAGAAACGGGCGTCATGCCTAGCACTGAGCCAACAAACATGGTGCAAGTACCCACACACGGCACCCCATTCACAGCTGTGGAGCTCCCTGACTTGGGCTACTAAGCCTTGGCACCAGTACAAAATTCAGTTTCTAAGAGATATTTGCTATACTATTCTTTCAGTTATACTCGCACAGAGGCACCACTCAGAAAAACAGTGGGTGCTGAGCACCCCCACTCCTTTCAATTCCCCCACCCCCACCCCCAACGCTTTCCTGTCCCTCTGAGCTCCCCAGTGTTTCCAGCTACCAGAAACTTTTCAGAAGTCAAGATACCCCTACAGAAACCCTATAAAGCTAAAAATAATTGTAGACTATTCTCACATTGGTTGGATGGAGGAGACAGGGAAGAAAAACAGAGTAACAAATCCAGATATTATGTGACTTACTCTATGGAACATCTTTTCTTGATTATGTTATTAGAGAGCTCCTATCCAAAACCTCAAATTACCCTGATTTGAAACACATTAGACTTTTTTTAATGTAAAATACTAACTGAAAGTAACTAAATCTTGCAAGAGCTAGAAAGAATCCAATTTTTTACCCCTCTAACTCTAAACAACTTGCAATGCAGTCAGACAACCAGAGCAGGTCTTTAAGTCTTCAAAGTGCTCTATATCCTTTTAAACACTCCGGTCCTGGTCTTGCCCATACTAATTCGACTTGTACCAAAGTCCAGGACTGCATCTCTTTCCATTTTTCCTCTCACAAAGTCCCCAATTTTTTCTTTACTCCTCCACTCTTCTGTAAGTTCTGCACAAATGTGCAACAACTTCACTTTTTTCCAGCCTTTAGTGAACTAAAAAAACCTCCCATAAAACATAGGATTGTTTTGTATATGGCACTTCAAACTATTATCAGTGAATGTAGCACACAACAGTTACCACTAAGGAAACGTTAGACAATCACTCCACGCCGAGAATTAATTCCCCTTCTACTTTGTCTGCAACGTGGAGAAAATCAAGTTCTCATTTAAAATTAAGTAAGTTTATATTAGGAAAAATTAAGTTCTTGGGGTATTTTATTTTCCTTTTCCAAAAAGAAAAAGCAGAAAAGTAAATTCCTGGGGCCGTCTTTTTTACCAGATTCTCCTTACATAAGCAACCTTTGATTAGATACCTGAGAAAATTAATACCATCCCATTAGTTATTTGTTTCCTCAGGGCCTGCTTCTTCAAAATAGCTCATGAATATCAACCTCTCAAGTGGTGCATAGTACGAAAAGCTCCATAACTTGGGAAGTGCTGTTGCTCAAGATTTCAATTTTTACTAAGGGAGCTTCTAACCAACCTCCTGCCAGCTCAACAGGTAATTTGTTGTTGTTGTTGTTTTTTGTTTTGTTGCTTAGTTTGTTTTTTTTTAGATAAGGTGCAGAAACGGTATCATTAATAGCTGAAAGGTATTTATCTAAGTGAACTATAAACACTGGTAGGCCAACATTATGGAAGTGGATATATTTCACACGTTGTTCTGCCTCAGTTCTACTACAGTCACCACAGCAGTATGCAAGCATCTTTCAGCTGTAAATTAAACTCAGTTTCCATCTTCTCCGCACAGGAAGCAGCACATGAAATAGAGTATGAACACTTGCTTGGACATACCAGGTATTTATACCAACAGAAACCACCCACACACATCACAATATACTCGTTAAAGAGAACCAAGTCAAAGAAATAACTTTGTGGCACAGGCTGCAGGAAGACTCGCAATGAATTTACAAGAAGGGT
>NW_010243071.1:0-498 GCF_000690775.1 Eurypyga helias | reverse complement strand
GTAAAGAGATTTAACCCTTTCCTCAATATTCTCTTTTCCTAGCTGGGCTCCTTTTAGTCAGGAGAGAGTTAACATTCTCCACAGCATCTGGAATGAAGCTATATTTTTGGATATGCCCCAAGAATAGTACTGTTAAGTTGTCTTTTTAGGTGGTGCTGGGGAGTGCTTGCACAAAATTCAAGGTCTTTCCCAGCTTCTGACACTCACTGTGTTCCCAACTTTGTCACTATAAGCAGTCTTTTTTTGGGGACACACACAGTTCAAACAGCTGACCCAAACTGACCAAAGGAGTATTTAATTCCATAGTACATCATGCTCAATACATAAGCAGGGAGTGGACTGGGGGGCCACAGCTATTTTGTTGGGTCCTTTCTTAACTCTTTTGCTTCTTAACTCTTTTTACTCACTCCTTTGCTGGTTCCTTAGCTTCTTTGTTAGCTGCTTTGCTAAATCCTTTGCTTGTTTGCAAAGGAGTTAGTGAGCTGGTGGGTGGGTTGG
>NW_010243070.1:0-27322 GCF_000690775.1 Eurypyga helias | reverse complement strand
CCATTCTATGATTCTGTGATTTGTCAGAGAATTAGCTGATCTGTTTTTTAGTACGGGAAGACGCTAATGCTTTCAGGTGGTTAATAGTCATGTGTTTGTAGCAGCAATGGCAAGGGTTTGATGGTGCATCTTCTCCAGCAGCAGCACTGTCTTAAAACATCTCAGCTTCCTGTCAGCTCTTACTGGTTCCAGCTTACAACAGTTATTCTTTGGTATCTGTTTCTGGAGCTGAGCAGTAACCTCATTCAGCAGCCTCCTATTCCCACAGAATTTTCCCACTTTTTTTTTTTTTTTTTTTTTTAAATTCTGCTTGTTTCCTGGTTTGGTTTCTGGCATGGCGTGCGATCTTGAGAGTAGGAAAGAAGTAGGCCAGGTGGGGGTAACACCACAGACTGAAATAACATTCTGACTAGACACTATTGCCTGCATACTCACAGCCTAAGGATATAAATGAGTCAGAGTTTATAGGAAAAGGTAGTAACTTTCATTACAGCTATTAGTGTTTTAGTTAAAACCCACAGGTATGCTTCTAGGCATGCAGGGAGAGCCCAAAGTCAGCTTTCTGCTTCGAAGGTTACTCATTTTTCAGTAATGTCAATGGATTTAATCAAAGACACTGCCTTTCCTAACAGTGCTTTACTGGTGACTAGACGAGTACTGAGATGCTGAAAAGGAGACAGTTCACATGTTAATAATAGGATAGATGTCTGAAATTAATTTTGCCTCCAGTAAGGTTTCTTGGACAGACAAATGAGGTCTTATGGTAGTTCAAGAGTAAGTTACTTAGCTGATATACATGGATAATACCAGTAATAGGGAGAGCTAATTATCCTTTGCATCTCCCATGGAATGGAAGATTACACAAAACGTTTTGATCATTCATCTCCAAAGGAACAAATAGGAAAGGAATGTGTGGTTGACACTGCTTGTTTAACACAAGAGACAAACTCCAGCCTGAATGCCTTTTTTTTTTTTCTTTTTAAATGAAAGATTACAGCAAAGTAATGACTCTAAAAGTGATGTAACCTACACCATTGTCACTTGACTGGAACAGACCACTTAACTATCCATCATATGTTTCAGAGACAACCATCTTTCACAAAAGGAAGTGCTTATACATTCTCCTCTTCTCCGCAGAGGCAAGGGTTTTATTTTGGTTTGACCGACTTCTGTAAGTGGAAACTCAAGACTTTTTAGGAATTCCTTTCTACCTCGTCCCAGAAGATACCTCAATATAGAGGTAGTTAGGTAGGAAGAATTAATTTGTAAGTTAAACATGAGTGAGAAAGGATACATAGGTACAGGCTGAGAGGTATAAGAGCTGAAGTATTTCAGCTGCATTCTCACAGTGTTTTGACAGAAAATAAGGCATGAAACACAGCTTAATTGCAATTAGAGTAAGTCAGTTTCTTATCTTGGCCCTATATTGAAAGATATGGAGTTGGAGCTTTTAATGGGCAGAAAAAGTAAACTGGAAATGGAGATAAGGTTGTAAACACATTGGAAAAAATTAAGCATGTATTTTAAGCACAAAATTTGGCACGTAAAAATAAATATATTTATGAACCTATTGCTAAATTTCCAGTTTTGAAATTGTAAACAAGTAGGTTGTAGGATGTTTTAGGAGTGAGCTGCTTTATGTATTTGTTCATAGTTTTATTTTGTTCAGATAATTTCCAATCAATTTAGATCAGGAAAAGCTGATAGACTATATGAAGATCTGGCTAACATGGAAACAAACAAATTACGTTAGTCCTGTCATCAAACTTAATCTGTGGTAATTCAAATTGAAGGAGATATTTGTAATTTACTGAAGCATCTCATACTGAGTGCTGGGATCAAGAGCTCAAGGAACTATACAGAGAAGCAGCTGGATAACTTGACTTGGATGCAATTGCAGTGTAAATGTGGAAGCTGCATAGATTTATACTCACAGCTTGCAATACTGAGTATTGCTCCTTGCCAAGACCTCTGCCTTGTTTAAAAAATAAACCTAGGATGCTACCTACTCATAAAATTATTTATGGTGATTATTCATATCAAAGTCAAAAGGTTCTTTCAGTTTCCGTAATCTTTTGTACAATCTGTAAGGTTTTAGTGACCATAATTCTATTCAAGTATTCCACAATGTCTTTTCATTTCCAGCCTAAATTTCCTTTTATGCACATTTTAAATTTACATCTTTGAATCTTGTCTGTTCTTTTGCTTGCTGAAGTACCTCCATGAGCAATTTTGTGACTGCTATCTCTGTTTCCATTGTTGCAAGTGGTAATCAAATGTATGCACAATCTTGCCTGTAGATAGAATGAGGACCTCATTGCCAATTTTGTTGGTCTTTATGTTTAAGACCCTTAAGACCCTTTTCCCCTCACCTGAACTAAAAAGCTAGTCAAACCCACATACTAAGAGCAGAAGCATCCCATAAGTATTCCACGACCAGTTTTCTCCTTTAATATTGAGGAGACTGGGGTGGTTTAAAGTCTCAGTGTAAACTTCCATTTCCTACTTTGTGAGGCTTTTGTTCACAGTTGGAAGGTTTTAGCTTACTACAAAATAAAAATGACCACAGTGATGAACTGAAATGCAGTAGACTGGTAAAAATTCCCTCTGCTAATTCAAACATCTAAGCATTTCAAAATGTTTAAATGAGTTCACTTTGTGCAATGAGGCTGACAACCTCTGTATATAAACTCAGTATCGTGCAACCAGCGGCACGGGGCTGATCTAGAAGAAATGCATGTTGCTACTTGATTTAACACAATACATTCCTAGTAGTAAAGGAAACAGAACCATACATTTGTTCTTTTTCTTCAGTTGAGGTTTTTTGATGGTAATGATTTTGGAAATATTTTTATTTCTATTATTTCTATTATTATAGAAAAAAAGTAATATTTTTTCTATATCAGAGACAAATATTAATTATTTAATTTTGAAACAATTTCTGAGTGTGGGCAGACTGTGGATGTAAGTGAGGCACATGCCAAGCATTTTGTTAAGATTTACCTCATCAAAATTTATGTGTCCAGTTAAGAAATAATGCCTCCCCTCTATATTACTGTGTCATGATCAGTCAAGAAAAAAAATACATTCCAGAGGAAGATTCATCCTGTCGTATGAGAAATATCTGATACAAGTCAGATGGGATGTTCTAGAAGGCCTTTCTTTTTTTGTAGTGGCACACTGTAAATTCAAAGATCTTTAAATCCAGGATCCAGAGAACTGGGGATTTAAACTAGTGTATAAACTGGGTTTCTAACAATTAGGGCTAGAGCTTAAACTGTCAACTAAATTCTGTTCTCTATATATATTGTAAATATACCAATAAACTCATACAGAAATATCAGAATTATGGTCAGTACTAATTAAAACTCTGTTAGATCACTAAAGAATATAGAAATGTCTTTGAGAATGTCTGTCTTATTAAAAGAGTTGTTAGACTGGTTCCTGACTTAATGCAAAATATGTTTCTACTTCTGATGTCTGATCTTCCATGATAGTGCTCCAAGTACAATTGTTTCATGTGAATGTACATTATCATTATAAGGCACAACATACCACAAGGATAGTTCATTCCAGAAATACTTCCCACTGCTTTCTTTAAAAATACATGATTCAATCTCTTATATCAATATACATATAAGTATATACATTATATATATAAAATATCCACAGTCACAATATAGAATTGTCTTTATCTTAACTGTATCATTATTTTCAGATGTACCAGACTGAAACAAGAGAGCATAACTAAACTGAACTGTTTTAAAAAAGCAGGCAAAAACCTTTGAAATTTAAAAAGCATGGTAATATTAAAAAATTATTTTATTTGAGAAAAACTTAGACACAACCATGACTCAGTAATTTCTTTTTGTTTTGTTCTGTTTTCCCTTCAGGAAATTATATTTAATTCAAAATTTGATATAGATGGGAAACAAGCACAAGAAATTTTGTTAGTAGGACAAGGCGGTTTTTAAAAATTCAGAAAACACATTATTTATTTTTAAAAAATCTATTAACACTTTTTCTTCATTATTCTACCTGGTTTTGCATGGGAATACCACATTAAATCCCTTTGTTCTCCTCAGACATATTATTCATCAAGATCAGGCAAAAGATTCTGAGGTACCAGAGGATGAGAAACTCAGTGTGTGGGTAAAGGAAAATTATTTATTTTGGAACTGTTACGGCTAAAGAATCTGAAAGATTTAAACATTACTTATAAGATATTCACCTAAAGAAAGTTCTGATATTGACAATAAAATACAGATTAAGGGCCTGATTGATGTGAAGTAGTCCCTACCTGAAGTGGCAAAATGAGTAGCAGGGAGGAGATAGTAGGAAAGAAAACCTGAAGACTGCTGCTTTATCAAACAGACAATGAGGCAGCTGTGAGACAATGTCGGCGTTTAATGCTGTGATTCTGGAAACTGACTTGGAAGAAAGAGATTAATTTTAAGACAGCACTGCAATGCTGTTTGATTGTGTGTTGCTCATGGCAATCCCCAGAGACAAGACGAGAGAGAGAAAAAAGGGTGACAGAGCTTCTTGAAAGCTTCTGAGGAGGACAAAGAGGCAGAGAAGCTACAGAAGCCAGAGTTATGAAAGACGAAGAAAGACAAAGCTTTCTGAAGAAGCAGTGAGTGGACTGACAGACCTGGGGAGAAGCAGTACATGACGGTTCTTAACGATGGCATTGCCTGCTGGACAGACTGCTTTACTCATTCTCGCTGTCTACCCAGCAGGTGGCATCAGGAGGACACGAATGGCTTCCAATTTCTAGTTTCTTTTTTTCCAAACAGCTAAGAAACTGTTTCCTCAATATTTTGCCTTCACTGGCTTCCTTGGGGAGAGATGAAACCAGTTTTGTGACTGAACTTTTGACTGTCTACTGTGTGACCTCGCACTGTACCACAGCAGTTAGCAAAACGGGGGAAAAAAGAAAAAAAAAAAGTAAAAAATTCCTCTCTGGACTAAGATTGACATTTTGTAAATGAGCATCCTAATGCTCACTTTACAGCTAGGGTAGTGATATAGCAGAAAAACACTTGCTCCCCAAATACTGTTGGGATCAAAAATAAAAACTGTTTTCCAGAGACTCCAAATGCATCATTGATCTTGTAGGGCACAGGAAGACTTTGTTACAGTAAAACAAAATAGTTCGCTTCTCCTACCTGAGTATGTAGAGTCCCGAGCACATCTTACTTTGTTGTTATTGTAACCTGGGACAGTTCTCTTCTCCCCATCCCATTTGCGCAGGTAGAGTCCCAGATATGTTTTATCTCGTTATAAAAACCTGGGATGGTTTGCTTCCCTCCCCATCTGCACCTACTTTTGCAAGGGTGAATGAAAGACGGCGGCCTGCTGTGAATCTCAGAATTTGGACAACAGTACTTATACTACATTAGCAAGTTCACTAATAAGCAAACCATGACATTGCATATGCATGATATCTTAATTGGCACAAGTTTTATTATCTGCCCCTGTGATGCTTTCCTTTGAGCTTCCCTCCCAAGCAGGGCTCCACTGTGTTGTGTTCCCATTTGATATTATTGGTGTATCAGGGCTGCCACTTTGGTGATGTGAGGCTTTCATAAAAGCCAAGCCTTTTTTTTTACTTGCTGAGTGTTGTGCCTTGCCCCTAAGGGATCGGCACCTGCTTTTCATTCATAACAAATGGCCATGCAGTTTTTGTCTTTTTCTGGAAGTTGCCATATGTAGTTCCAGCCTAATGAACTCACAAATTTAAATCAGAAAGAAAGAAAGCGTTTGTGTACTCAGAGGAATTTCTCTTTGGTAATTGTTAACTTTTTAATGAAGACATGCAATTTGTAACATAGGCTGTTTGCAAATTCAGAAACTAGAATGGAATTATGTCTCAGCCTGGGATTAGCAAACTACTTATTAAGAAACTTAAGTTATCTATCTATTTAATGCCATGGGACAAGGTCACTTCAGAAAGATTTTTAAAAAAATAAATTTGCTGAAATATAATACACTTTCAAAATAATAATTTCTGCACTTCTGAATGCATGCAAAAATTTCAAAGTCATATAGGCTTTTAATATTTGATTAGGTAGTTTTAACACATGAGTAACAGAGCTTGGTGTTTTCTCATTCCCTATTTGTTACATTAAATTTATTTTACTCAGATAATGGAAGTCTACTGTAAAGCAGTTTCCATCAAGATAGGTACTCTTTGAAGTCCCTCCTGTATGCAGACATTACAGCACATTTACACCTAACTGTTGTTCATAAATCACTTCTTAATTTCTACCTCTGAGAAATGTGGCGTATTAGTTATTGTTATGCCATTGTTAAGGATGATTCTTAATGCTGTGTATGTCTATTTTTTAAATGGGATGTTAATTGGGTTTATTTTTCTTGTTAATGCTGTGTCATTTTTAACACAACTGATTTAAGATTCCTATCCATTTAAAGAATGTAGTTCACAGAGTTGCTGCTTGCCAGGCTATTGTGCACTTGATATACATTTTACAACTGATGCTTGAGAGGCCAGCTAACAGAGAGGGTTGAGAGGCAGCCAACAAATGCAGCAGTTTGCACAGAAGACTGAACAAAAGGAGGGTCAGCAATTTGGCTTAGAAAACCACGGGTGACCTCAGCAGTGGTGTTGCTGTACCACAGAACATGGCCCCCAAGAGTTGTTGGAGTAACTGCCCCTGTAGCATCTCAGCCATTGATCCAGCTGGAGATCTGGAAGATGGATGCTGCCTTCCGCAAGAGCCTGAGGCCTCTTGCTGAGGCTGGGGCAGTGGAGAAGGCCTTCTACACTGCAGGAGGTGTGTCCTTGTTGAGAAACAGCATTCAGAAATGAAGAAGCTAGGAGAAAGTCAGTAGACTGTGCAGCATCAGAAAATCATCTCCCTCACACAGGGTGGCCACACCTCTACTCTGCTCTTGTGAGACCCCACCTGGAGTACTGCGTCCAGCTGTGGAGCCCCCAACATCAGAAGGATATTGACTGGTTGAAGCAAGTCCAGAGGAGGGCCACGAAGATGATCAGAGGGCTGGAGCACCTCTCCTATGATGAAAGGCTGAGAGAGTTGAGCTTGTTGAGCCTGGAGAAGAGAAGGCTCCAGGGAGACCTCATTGCAGCTTTCCAGTACCTGAAGGGGCCTACAAGGAAGCTGGGAGGGGACTTTTTACAAGGGCCTGTAGTGACAGGACAAGGGGTAATGGGTTTAAATTGAAAGGGGGGAGGTTTAGATTAGATATCAGGAAGTTCTTCATGGAGAGGGTGGTGAAGCACTGGAAGAGGTTGCCCAGATAAGCGATGGATGTCCCGTCCCTGGAAGTGTCCAAGGCCAGGCTGGATGATGCTTTGAGCAACCTGGTCTAGTGGAAGGGGTCCCTGCCCATGGCAGGGGGGTTGGAACTAGATGATCTTTAAAGTCCCTTCCACCCCTAACCATTCTATGATTCTATGATAAGAAAGAGATTGAGCAGGTCTTCTCCAAGACTTCAGATTCCAGACCCTGAAACAAAATATGCACTGAATGCAGCACAGGTAGAGGCTGTATTTCCTGATTTGGGAAACAAACACTCTCATTATGGCAGAGTGGAAAGTTATGTGTTCTGTCTTCGCGAAGGTGTCTTCTGCTCCATCTGGAGGTTTGCTAATATGGAGTAGGTGCAATGCTTTTGGAACTGTCAAGGGCTGACAGCTGTGTCAAATGCAGCTCTCAATGGGCCTGAGCTTGAGCCCTGCAACAACACCAGGATGAAGTAGTCATGACGGTGGTGATACTCCCTGCTACAATCCCTTTGTGGCACTCAAGAGCTGCATAAACAGAAAAGGATCTGATTTAAGTTTTGTGGGAAAGTATGAGGACTGCTGGAGCCTTGAAATGAAGAAAAAGGAAAGTAATGATCACAAGTGGCAGAGCAACAAACAGAAATTCAAATCTTGACTGGTGATATTGTGCATCGTTAGGAACAGGAGCTTGAAGATCAAAGAATTCAAATCTTTGCGTGCACCAATGAAGACAAAAAAACCCAAACTAAAACCAAAAAATCAAGGCCGCTGAAGGTAAAAATCTCAGAAAGTTTTCTGTTTCTCAGGGAAATAAGTCATTTTCCCCAGGGCTCAGTACTGCGGCCAGATCTGTTTAACATCTTTGTCAATGTTCTGGACAAGTGGATCAAGCACACCCTCAGGAAGTTTGCAGATGACACCAAGTTGGGTGGGAGCGTTGATCTGCTTGGGGACAGAAAGTGTCTTCGGAGGGATCTGCACAGGCTGGATTGATGGGCTGAGGCCAACTGTATGAGACCTTCAACAAGGCCAAGTGCTGGGTACAGCATTTGGGTTACAAAAACCCCCTGCAACCCTACAGGCTTGGGGATGAGTGGCTGGAAAGCTGCCCAGCAGAAAAAGAAATGGGGGTGTTGGTCAACAGCCAGCTGAATATGAGCCAGCAGAGTGCTCAGATGGCCAAGAAGGTCAACAGCATCCTGGCCAGCATCAGGAATAATTTGGTTAGCAGGACTAGGAAAGTAATCATCCCCCTGTACTTGGCACTAGTGAGGCTGCCCCCTGAATCATCACTTTAAGACAGACACTGAGGTGCTGGAGTGTGTCCAGAGGTCAGTGGAGCTGGGGAAGGGTCTGGAGCACAAGTCCTTTGAGGAGCAGCTGAGGGAGCTGGGGTTGTACAGCCGGAGAAGAGAAGGCTGAGAAGCATCTTATCACTCTCTACAACTAACTGTAAGGAAGTTGTAGCAAGGTGGGTGTCGATCTGTTCGCTCAAGCTACGAGCAATAGGATGAGAGGAAATGACCTTTGCACCAGGCAAGGTTTAGATTAGAAATTAGGAAAAATGTCTTCACCAAAATGGTTGTCAGGCTTTGGAATGGGCTGCCCAGGGAAGTGGTTGAGTCACCATCCCTGAAGATATTTAAGAGACAAGTTGATGTACTGCTTAGGGATATGATTTAGGGTACACTTGGCAGTGCTAAGCTGGTGACTGTACTTGATGATCTTTAAGGTCTTTTCCAACCAAAACAATTCTATTATTCTATGATTCTGTGAAATACTCTGATAAATGAAGAACTCATCAACCCACTGCAGGAATCAAATGCAGGAGACGTTTGCAGCTTCTGGTCAGAAGTCAGAATAAATGATTGATGTGCTGATTTTTCATTTCACATTTCTCTTGAACATATTATATCCACAAAGGCAGTATTATACAGCTTTTGAAAATGTGGCCTGTTAATACCACTGATCAGAATAAAACTCTTTGAAAATTGACATGAATTGCACACAGTGCTTCCTTACAGTGTATTTCATTAATGCTTTCAAATCATTTAAGGATTTAAATATTAGGCTGATATGGATATTATCAAAACAAGTATTTGTGAGTGGCCACAGTAGTTTATGATATGTTCCTTCTCAGAACAGAGAAAAACTGTTAATTTTCTAAAGCCTGTTCAAAAGTTAAAATTCTCCATATAGTCACTTTGAGTATATGTGAATTGCAATTTCAAATTTTTTTAAAATTTTCATTGATGACAATGTTTATTTTGTGGCTGTATTAGTCTCAGTAAGTTTTATTCTTGCCATGCTTATTCATCGTTATCTTTATTGGTCAAATGGAACTTCTGGCAAAGTAAGAGCAAACATGACATTTTGGTGATATTTATGATATGCAGCTGGCTGTTTGCTATAGAACTCATGCTGACTGCCTAATAGACCAAGGTCTGCACTGCCAAGTCATTTGAACCAAGAAAGGTAGACAGTTTGTGTGTAGTCTCCATGTACGGGAGCCCTAAGGAGTCAAGTACTTTCCCTTTCTCAGAAGATGACTTATGTTTGTGGATAGTTTTGTGTACATTTCTCCATAGAAGGCATTCCTCAGCTGGTATTATCTTGCATAATTTAATTGACATTTTGAGAATTTATGCTGACCCTCTGCAGTTAAAATAACTTTGAGATCTCCACAGAACTCAGAAAACAGAGCTGAGAGGTTGCTTTGATTGAGTAGGAGTCATCTGATTATTTCTTAAACACTCCGAGCATATTATATACTTTCCTGTCTGGTCAGAATTTTCAGTCAGAAAGTCAGAACCAGTTTTCATGATTTTTCATGTAGGATTGTACTTGAAGAATAATTACTGACTACTTCCTTTGCGTGGGATTTACTTGTGTTGCTCTGAAGACACAAAATACTACAGAGTTCTCTTGATTTTAAGTTTATATTGTTATTCTGTGCTAAAAGTGCACAATATCCAAGACAGAAATATGCCTTTGTCTTGAATTTCTGCCTGTGGCGAATAGAAGAGCTAGACAGCTTTTGGAGTCAGGTTTCCTTCAGCATGAGCTAACATTTACATACACCAGAGAGTTATGCCCAGTGGAACTGTCCCTGTAACCACGGAGCTGTCAGAGGAGGAAGTATTCTCTATTGTCCCCAGTGTTTCATTCCTAGTTGCAGAAACACTGTAAAAATGCTGTGAAAAATTATTTCTTTTAGGCTACATCTGGTGCTGCTACTGCAAGGCTGCAAGAGGCAGAAGCAACGCAACAGAAAATAGATGCTGCTCATGAGAAATACTGGGCTGTTGCTACACAAGGGTCTGTCATGTATTTTGTAATTGCAAGTCTGCCAGAGACAGATCCCATATATCAGTTTTCTTTGAAGTATTTTAAGCAGGTTAGCTTAATACATCTTTTAAGAAAATAGTATTTTGCATTACTCATACTTAAAATGCCCTAAAATAGTATCTTATTAAATTGCACTAAAAGTTCCACGCTAACGAAGAAGAGTATTTGAAGGAAAAAAATTGTGTTCCTTAAAAGTGGGATTAATATGGTTCTTTTGAATTTACCCTGAAATGTAACCAAAACTCTTCATTCTGTACCTCATGAGAGCATTCCTTCTATTTGTAAATACATTATAAGAAATTAATAAAAAATATTAAAGTTATAAAAACATACATTATTTACTTCCAGTACAGATTCTGTATTAGGCCTATCTTTAGGTGACAGGTAAAAATTCCCTCATTTCCAAAGCATACACACACACACACACACACACACACGTATATATATATGTAAATTAATTTTTAATGTCAAGATACGCTAATAAATCTTAGAAAACGCTCTTGGATCTTGAGTGCACATGTCCTGTTCCAAAGCATGGCTGGAGATGCCTAGACCTCTCCCTACAGGCATTTGCTTAAGTTGTTATTAGCAATCTTCACTGACAGAAATTCTGCAAGTTCCTCACACCATCTATTGCTGTGCCTGATTAATATTCATCACCTTTTAAGATCAGGACATTTTTACTGTGAGTTGGATGACTTTAAGCTAACTATCAAGCAGTGTTTGACTAAATCAACTTTCTCCAAGGTCATGCAAGAACTCTCTAGAAGCGACCAAGTTCTTCTGTTCCTGTTTTCACCAATGTTTCACTTTCCTTGTCTCCAGTTGGATAGTGATTTACCCCATCAAAGCAAAAATAAGAAGAGGTAACTTTGCAGCTGTACCCATAATGAAACAAGTTAATTTTCTTGTCCTCTTGCCTCTCCAGTGATCATGTTACATTAGGTTGGCACCTAATACACTGCTACTTCTATAGGAAAAATAAGGGGGTCACTAGTGAGAAGTTGTGAGGACCTATGAGATATTTAAACTGTAATGTAGCATATGAAATCAAGAATAATAGTTCCAGACAGTTTAGTGAATGACTCCAGGATTCTGCTATAATTCATATTACGTTAATGAACTCATCTAAAGCTAATCTGTTCCTCTTTCAACTATTTAGTAAAACTACTAAGACTTTCGAAAGAATGACAGTCTGGAGCAGCATTTGGTAATACTGCGTAGTCAGACTCTATGCGACATACACTGATATTTCTTGAGGCCTTCCTGCATAACAGGAACTCCTGTCTGGCTTTATGTTGTGTCTTGAAACCCTGTGGACGAGAGAAATTAGAGATGTGGAATGGAGTTCTGCCCCCAGGGGCCTGCGGGCTTGGGCTAAGGTACCCTGCAATAGGCTCAGGTCAAGGATGATCTCGATGTTTGAGATTCACAGTGGTTTTTTTACCACTGCCCAGAAATATAGTTTTGTAGGGTTTAGACTTAATAACATTGATAGGTAGGACCACAGTTAATATTTTTCCAATATGGTATCCTCTGAGGCATTAATGATTTTAACTTATTTGCCATTTTCTGGCCTGAGTCCAGGAAAGTATACTCAGAATAGTACTTCAACATGTGAGTGGAACTTAAGAATGTGTTTATAGATATGCTTAAATGGCAACTTCAGTTTAGCAGTTAATTTAAGTTAATTTAAATGCTTTTTTGAAATCTGATGTTATTTATTATGCTGCTTGCTTTATAGAACTCCTATTTTGCTTATTGAAAGACTTACACTTCGTATTTTTTTCTCTGTCTTCTCTTAATTTTATTATCACTGATTATTGTCTCTACTCAAGAGCAACGCTTTGTTAAACTGGATATGCCGCAGCTTGAAGATGCCATGTGATTTTTGTGCTATGACTGAGATGAAGCGCTCCCAATAGGATTGACAGGACAAGGGTAACAGATTTAAATTGAAAGTGGGAAGATTTAGATTAGATATCAGGAAGAAGTTCTTGACGGAGAGGGTGGTGAGGCACTGGAACAGGTTGCCCAGAGAAGCTGTGGATGCCTCATCCCTGGATGTCTTCAAGGCCAGGCTGGACGAGGCTTTGATCAACCTGGTCTAGTGGAAGGTATCCCTGCCCATGGCAGGGGGTTGGAACTAGATGATCTTTAAGGTCCCTTCCAACCCAAACCATTCTATGATTCTATGATTCAAAAAGACAGGATTTGTAGACTCATCTTCATTAAATTAGGTTACAAAAGAAACTAGAAGTTAGATTGGAAAGATCCTTTTGTGATTGCAAATCCATTGCTTTAGACTGCCTCATTTAATTGAATCTATTTTTTAATGGTTTCCAATACATTGGCTCAGCTCTGTCTGCAGCAGATTTCCTGATAGCCATTTCGCTGTGTTTCCTCTACCTGAGTGAAAGACTCTTACCACACGCTTTGATAGGACAGTCTGAGACTCCTCCTTTGCCTCCATAGAAGCAATAGATTATGTGGAGCACTTCACCCCTCCTCGCTTCTTCCCACACTTTCCTGTTCCTTCTTCCAAATTCAGTCCGATTCAGTGTTTGTGCCCTGGTTTGATGAGGCATGCTGTACTGCTCTCTCCACACACACAAAAACTTTCTCCAGCAGTGAGCTGTGTAGGACTGTCAATCAGATGTCACCCAGTGTCATTAATTTCTTGAATTACTGGGGCAGGTTATCCCTTCCAGTAATATTATTTGAAGCATTTACACTCAGCTCACTCTTTCAAGCTCTCCTTCATAATTGGAGAAGTATCTAGTTACTATCACAGAATCCAGAGATTGCCTTACCCAACATCCTGCCTCGGGGTGGGGTCAAACACTTACATGCTGCTTTTATGCACTAAGTGAATTCTGATCAATGTTATATCCGTTAATGTATCTTAGTGTGTTCCCAAATGAATGTAATAAATATATGTGTTCACTCTGAAAAGTTTCAAAGGGATTTTACCCTAAAAGCATAAGAAAACGTGTTTCTTACATTTGTGTCATAAATATGACCTAGACATGCTGGGCGATGGCATGGATTGCAAATTCATGACACAGATAATGTTAGTTTCATATGTAGAGTGCCTTCAAATTTATGTTCATCCAGAAATATGGGGACACTACAGTTTGGAACTGTTTCATATGGAGCCACATGAGGAAGAAAAAAATTAAATTGTGACAAAAGCTTCCTGAGACTTGAGACTGACTATGTTTCAGAAATTAATTATGGTAATTGTAGAAAAACTATGGTTCCTCTTGAATTCTACCTTCTCCTAAACTCCAATAATTGTCTGTGAGAGGAATCATGAAGTAGGACTTCTGAAGCTGAGAACATGGGCTCTATATGAGCCAGTTGAAGATGGGTGTAAGGTAAAGCCATAACAGCTTGTAGCTTCCTATCTGTTAAAGAGGAACACTGATCTGCAGGTTGCTTCCTGCCTGTACTACCTGCACAGAGGAATAATTGCGCTTTTTGCAGATCAAAATACCACCAGGGCTGCTTACAGTCCTTGTGAATACAGTGGGAAATACGGCTTTAGTGAAACTACTTGAAAAGATGGCTTTTTTGTAGTTCAGCCTTGTGTTAAGGAACACTTCCAACTTCTAGAAGCTGACATCAATTTCTTGAAGCATTTAGAGTGTAAAGATAATATTATTAGATTTAGCAACTTGCAGTGAAGTCTTTCTTCTGCTGGAGGATATATTGAGGTAGTTGTTTCTAGACACCATTAATTTTCAGGGTAGTATCCTAGGTGACTGATTTTTCTTTTAATTCTTGAATTTTTGTTATTTGTGTCAAGATGATGTATCTGGCATAATAGGATGCATCTGATTTTGTGAGGTATTTTACAAGAATCAGTGGATTTGCTACTAAGGCACAGTTCTTTTCTCTCAGCTTTTCTAAATTCTATCATTTTCTAATGATAATGCTGTATCATTGTTTCCTCTGGTGTCCTCCGCACTTGCTGAGTTTGAAACAGAGAATCTTGGAAAACAACTTGCAGAGTATCCCCAGAATGAACTTGGACCTGTGATATGAATACATGTCTGCCTTATCTGCACTAATACTTGTCTTGAGCACAGGCTCTGACCCCATAGGAGCTTTTCAGCATTTTCATATATCAATAAAAAATATCTAAACATTTTAGTGATATTGTGCTTTTTTGGAAAAGAATTACTATAGGAATTCTATAAGAATGCTTAGAATTCTGTAAGAATGCCTAGAAGAATATTATGAGGAGCAGACATTGTATGATCTCTGATTTTATACTCTTCATACTTACTCCACTTGCTTACCTTTGTAGCACCTATCATTTTAATCAAGATGTTGGTTTCTCCTAGGTGATCATTTTTTCTGCCAGATAGCAGACATTTTTTCTTGAAAATGGGATATTATAATATCTAAATAAAATGGTTACATTGCAATAGGATGTACTCAGTCAACTTTCAGCCAATTTATTGCATGGTTACACACATTTCTGCAAGTTCATTTCTTTTACATCTTTTCCTGCTCCAAATCTCTTCCATATTCAAATTTCACAATTTTTTAATTTCACTTCTTACATAATCATCATGTTCATCTTACTAGCCACTAAAACCTACTGTAGATTAATTGACCGCATTCAGAAAACTGAGTTTACATATTGCTAGAGCACATCTGTTAACTTCACAGCCCTGTAGTAAAAAAAGAAAATTAAATATACTGTCAGTGTTTTTACTTTTAATTAAGATAACCAATGACCTTCCAAATGGACTTCATGCAGACATCAGGTGAGCATTCACAGAAATGACAGCTACATTTTTTGAAGAAAATATGCCTGGCAAAATATTTTCTGGCATTTGTTTTTTTCATGCTGTTATCCAGGTATCTGATGGTACTAGAGCACATAGGAAGAGACAGTTATAAAAAACAGTTGTTCTTCCTCTCTTATATACCTTGGATATTTCTTTTAGGAGTGCTTCACAGTGATAATAGCATTTTCTGCAAAGTCTGTATACTGACTAGTTTAAAGGAATCAGTACTGTATTTATTTCGTTAATGCAAAGCCTATCACAAATTGGATTAATTATGATTCAGCAGAAACGTCCATCCAAAACTTGTTACAACTTAAAGCTAACTGTTTAATATACAGTACAAAGGATAGAAACACGTAAGAAAAAAGTCATGTCTGTGTTTCCAAGCAGTTCAATGAATACATATTTGAAGTTTAAACCCACAGATTTTGAGTGGACACATAGATTTATATGCCCCCATAATTAGTTTTGTTTCATCCTGATTGTTGAACGTGTGTTTAAATAAGAATACCATTCATGTTCGTTTACTGATTTAGCAGTAAGTCTATATTTTTACCCACTTGCACAAAAGCCAGCAGGAGTTTACTAGTAAAAGAATCTATACAATTTTACTAAGCTTCATCCCAAACTGTCAGGAACTTCTGTACTATTAATTCTTATAGTTACAAAATTATACTTCATCAGCAATGAAATGAAAGCTTGCCAAACTAAAGTATGTGTTTTAAGATGGAAAATAAATACTAGAAAGCCCTTGTTTTCAGCTTAAATCCTTTTTTTCAAAACATTTCCCATTGCTGATCTCACCGTACAGTGAAAGCTTTAGAAGCTGGAAGCAAAACTCTCTTTTCTTTCTAAATTTTTTTAAAATGTTTTCTTAAAGAAGTTGCTGCTGTCAGGTTTAATGAATGCTTGCATTCATTATCTTAAAATGTTCTATTTCTGCCATTAACAGATAGCATTTCTTCAGATATACCCCATCCATCCCTTTTTCAAGATAAAAAGCAGATTTGTCTGATATAAAATTCACTGCATACTATTTTTAGCTACTGCTGTGTTTCTTTTGGCATAATTTTATGAGATAAAGGTTTGTATATCGAAATAATTTTTTCAAGCTCATCTTGAATAAAGGGGATAGTCAATCCCTTCAAACTGACAGGTTAACAAACATTTCGTAACACATAAAATACCAGGTATAGTACTAAATCCTCCTTGCAGTGGCATTCTTTCTCATTATGAAAAGTTTTATGTAAGTTACACAGTCTTGAATCTCCCAGGAATAACTATGTTGATACCATAATCATTGTGGCACAAAAGTGAAGTATCACTGTTGTGGATACTCCCCATAATTTTTGTAGATTCTAGGGGGATTATACTTTTAATTAACTACAATTTTAATTAATTGATTTTTAATTGTGAAAAAATATATTTTTTGTGATCCTGACTAGCTGTGATTAATAGATTTTACTGTGCACTGTATCAAATGCAAGAAACATATTTGGCAACTTGTGATAAGAGAAGGGTGTGATGTGTTATAAAGGAATTTACTATAACAGGCAAAAATAGCTCCAAAGATTTAGGGCAATGTACATTTATCTGATGACACAGATCTTCTGTTCAAATATGTCTCCTGGATTTCTGCTGAAATATAAAAATGCTTTCTCCAAATCTACTCTGTTGTGGTTTATACCTTTTTATATAATCTTGTATTTATCAAAATCCCTGCAATTTGCCTGTATTTCCATTACACCAAAATTGGTTTTTTTCATAAAGCAAATACCTTAAAAGATAGATAACTGACTGTAACACTTAAAGTTTTATTTCTGCCCAGGCTTACAGATTTTATATTAGTTACCTTCCCTATACACTAAGAATTACAAACCAGAACAGGGCATATTGCTCTAAACTGTTTCATAAACCTGAAGATTAAAACTCTCATATATTTGCTGAAATGAAAACAAATGCTTTCAAACATCCCTCCTAAGCAAAATAATTTCTGATTTGCAAACTGTGCTGGTGCATTGGGAGTACAGTGGATTCAGTCACCCCTAGACTTCTTTTTGAGGAGTTTAGAAACAAAGTGGTCCACTTCGAACATCATGACTCAACAGGAGGAATTCCCTTACCCTCTTTCTTTGACTTACCCTTTCCCCTAATGCCTTAGACATAGAGCATTGACCAGGTTTGGGACTAGGGAGTGAATTCAGCCACCCCTAGACTTCTCTTTGAGTAGTTTAGAAAGCAAGGGCTTCCACTCTGAACCTTGTGACTCAATAGGAACTCCATTACGCTTTCTCCCTCATCCATATATACATATATGACATCAACCCAGTTCCAATTTGATTTCTCCTGACTCTGTATAAATCATTCTTTATTCTTGTCTAAACCATTTTAACCCAGTGCTAATTTGATTTCACCTTTGGTTGCTTATGTCTACTGAAAAAGTAATAGAGTGAACCTTGCCATCAAATTCTGTTAAGTCACTATTTCACAAATTCATATTAAAATACCTTTTTCCCCCTGATATTTGTGACACTGTTCTTTAAGTGTCCTAAACTGCTCTCCTTTGCGACACAAACATGCTGGTTTTGGCTGGGATAAAGTTAATTTTCTTTATAGTAGCTAATATAGGGCTATGTGCTGAAATCGGTATGGAGATTTGTGCTGAGATGTTGATAACACACAGTGTTGATAACACAGGGATGCTTTAGTTACTGCTGAGCAGTGCTTACACAGAGACAAGGCCTTTTCTGCTCCTAACACCACCCCATCAGTGAGTGAACGGGGGGTGCACAAGAAGCTGGGAGGGGACACAACCAGGACAGCTGACCAAAAGGTTATTCCATACCATATGGCATCATGCTCAGCACATAAAGCTGGAGGACAAAGAAGGAAGGGGAGGAACATTTGGGGTGCTGCCATTTGTCTTCACAAGTAACCACTGTGCGTGATGGAGACCTGCTTTCCTGCACATGGCTAAAACACCTGCCTGCTGATGAGAATTAGTGAATTAATTCCTTGTTTTGCTTTGCTTCTTTGCATGAATTTTTCTTTATCTATTAAAACTGTCTTTATCTCAACCCACAAGTTTTTTTTACTTTTACTTTCCCAATGCACTCCCTCAGCCCACTGGGGGATGGGGAACAGGGAAGTGCGTGAGCAGTTGTGTGGTGCTTAGTTGCCTGCTGGGGTTAAACCATGACAAAACTGTTGACCAATATGAGTTGCAAAAGATTTGTTCATTCACCATCAAATAGTAAATGCTTGTTCACAGATGACTGATTTTATTGTGACATTAACATGACAGTGCCTTTGACAATCTTTTTATTATATTAAAGAGGGCATATGCGTGAATATTTGATTCTTCTAATGATATGTTTTTGTCCAGAATGAATTGTATCCTCCATTTAAATATGAAATTTTATCTTTTTGTGATTTGTTTCGTTTATTCTGTCCCTTTCCTTTTTGGAATATGACTAGCCAATTGTGTTACTTCTGGGTTTTGTAGACTTAACTCCTAAACCAGCCTAGAGAAAATAGGTAGCTTTTATTCCTAGGTGTTACCCAAGGATTTCAAAGAGATGGTACATCCATGAGAATATCCGCTCTGTTAATAGCCTTTGGTTTTGTACACTAAGTAAAAGGTTATTTTTATTATTTGAGTAAAAAACGTACTTTTTGACTAGTGCTGATAAAATGGGTGGGTTTGGGGTTTTTTTTAATTATTATTATTATTAATTGCCAGACCCAGCAATATGGAAAAGTTACTACTGGGGGAGGGATGGGGGGGGGGGGGGGGAAGAAAGAAAGAAAAAAATGTGGAAAACCAAACCCAGAAGGTAACACAGAATTAACTTCTAAGAGACATGTATCAGCCCCTGAAGACAAACTCTGCAAAGCATATGAATTCACTACAAATCATATAAAGATTTCTTGGCCTGGTTTTCATTCTTCTTCTAATACTGGTCTTGAAAACAGATTCATTCTATCAAATTTAGGACATAGAACATTGTTTTAGCCTTCACACTTTCACTTCTTTATTAAATGTTGCTTCTTGTTTACTATGTCACAGATATTTGCCCTTTGAGATAAAAGTCAGAGCACAAAATAATACTTGTCTTCATTTTTCTTGTTCCCATGCAAGTGTTTCTGGTTCTAATTTGGCAAGCTAAATGAAAATGCTTTTTGATGTCTTTGATAGAGTCTGTTCACATACACATACGTAATAAAATAGTGATAATGTAATGTTAGTTTTAGGTTTGTATGTCTACTAAGTTTTAGTTATCTCTTACTCAGAAATTATAATTTCTGTGTAGAATTTGAAACCCTTTTATAATACAGTCATTATCTGAAATTAAGACAAAAATAGTGCAAGAATGTTGGTGATCACATTAAAGACCAGAGTTTGATGTTGCAAGTGAAGAAAGTGAGAAGTGTTTGTTTGGCACGTGTATTGATTCTATATACATAAGAAACTGGACACTTGTGCAAGAAGCACAAATATTTGTTCATCCACATGGGTAATGAGGCAGTGAAATGATACACAGTACACATATGCAGCTGCAGCAATGACCATAGTCAAATCTGGTATGCAACTGCTTATGTATGATGTTTAAAATTCAATATTTACATGATTTTTACAGCTTGACTGCTATAAACTCTGACTTCTAGTACTGCTAGTACTGGTTTATACTTCAACAACCGAAAGGAACTGATTATGATATGAAAGCATTTCTATGCACATGACAAAAAAATCAATGTCTCCTAGATTCTATAAAACAGGATATTTGGAAATATGAAATATTATTTCATTGTGCATCTACTTTGTTCAGTAGAAACCTGTTGATACTGTAGCTGAAACTACCTTTGGAAGGCAAGGTACTGATAGCCTGGATCAGAGATGTCTTTGTACAGTCTTGAGGAGATTTTTTTTGCTGACATGTTGAAAGTTGACTACAAATAGACAGAATCAGGTAATTTATTTCAAAGAAAGGATGAAAATTCTTCAGTTGACTGAAAATCTGAGTAGATGAATTCATTCATTCCACGTATTATATCTGTGCTCTGTGAATGTGAATGATTGTGTGTTTTCATGTCTGTTTTCTGTGATATACAGAAACAATACTCTTCAATTAGGATTAAGCTCACTCCATGCATCTAAGCAATATGGTAAAATTCAGTTCAAATCTTTATAGATATTTATGGAGAAAATCGTTATTTTCTGTGGTGAATGACATTGCTGGTGTCCCTCCATTCCCACATGCAAAGCTTTCTGATCAGTAGGCAGAGCTGCAAGGAGACATTCTTGTCTCAAGCTTGGCATTATGTAGTAATCTTCTAGCATGAATCTTGCTTGTAGATTTTTTGAGCGTTACTTTATAAAATACTGTTTGCAAGTAGCTAAATCTGTTTGTTTTACATAATTATTTCTTCATGTCAGAGCGTAGAAAAGGAATAAATAAGCTCCCTCCCTTTCAGTGACAGCAAGTGGTTCATTTGGCTCAGTTTGAACTGTGGGATTTAATTTTCAGTGTTAAAACTTGAAACAGATTGTAGGATTTCTAATTCTTTTGTGGCACCTGTATGTTGTCTGCAGAATAGTTGGTGTGTGTGACAAAGTGGCAAACTTCGTATTGTCCTCCATAGTCAAGGCAGAGTATTCCAGAATGACAGCTGGGGTGGGAAATGGGGTCAAACCATCAAATCCCTCCATTCGAGGCTGTATTCTGAGACTGCCTGTTCTAGAAAACTCTAAAGGGTATGCAGCAGGCATATGATACTTCACTGATGGTGAAGCTGGCAGTTGTGTACCCATACCATGGTAATGCCCAGCAAGACGAGTGCCTGCTACAGGGATGGCCCAGGTACCTGTGTGGCCATTGCTGATCTACTGCTGGTTATTGTCTGATGAGCTGGTATGGCTTGCTTTTTCCTTTGGTAAGACAGTCTGTAATTATAATGCACCCCATTGTTCCAGTACAACAGATAGGACAGCAGCCTGTGTTACGAGATGACAGAAAAAAGGGAGAAAATGAGCAATGAGAGATGGCTGAGGAGGGAACTCCATTTCCTGGTGTAGCTGCTGAAAATCCTATCTTCTGAGTTGATGAAATTATCCAAGATGTCTGGGATGGAGAAGTTTCAGATCCATGTTTCCTAACACTTGGCCAGGTGCCCTGAACTTCCTTATCAATGCTTCAAAATAATTCAAATGGTCTGGAAGGTAAGGCAGACTAGTGAACAAGGTATATAAGCTGATTCTTGTCAGACTTTTAGCTCAGTGGTCAGGCTTTGAAAAGCTGTATTGTTCATTTTATTTTGTGTATGATTTGTTTTGTGTAAAAGGTACTACAAGCCACATCTTTACATTGATCCTTGAAGCAACAATTTGGTTTTCTGTTCCAAAGTGTAAAAACTGCCTCAAAATATTTTTCCTAAAATGCTAATGCATGTTAATACATTACACGTGAATGTGAAACTTTTAATTTAATTTTTTTTAATACTTTTTAAATGCTTATATTAATTAGAGGATGTCAAAAGCTGATATGGATCTGTCACTGCCTATTAAAAAGTTTGCCATCCATGGGCAGTTGCAAGTGTCTTCCTACAGATGTTTTCTTATGGTGAATTATGTATCTCTTCAGATATTTTAAAGACAATCCTTGGTTTATATTAATAATATATGTATATCCTGATACTTCATTTATAGCTATTTAAGTCAAAAGAAAATATCTTGGATATTGTATATATATGGATTTCCACATTTTGCTCATGTGGATGGCACTTCCCAAGATTTTAGGGAATGTATTGAAACCTTCCTCTGACTGCTGATCTGGGAACGCCAGAATGCATGGGAACGCCAATTTAGTGTTTCAGGTTTGTAGGTTTTTCTTAAATACATTTCTAAACTAATTATGTTAAATGAATTATACTTTGTGATTTAAAGGGCAAATCTGATTTAACAATCACAGTTCGTTAAGTAGAAATAATAAGGAGAAATGGCTGTACTACTCGTTAGATCTGCCTTCTCTCACATAGGTATGTAACACAGGATTCTTGGATGTTCTCTTCAAGCCATTTCCTATCAATCTGTATTTTAATGTATTACTTATTTGGATGTTATATACTAACATATCTGTTATCCATGCTTTTGCAGAAACCAATCACTTTTCATAGGTTAGTTCATGGGTTCTATACTTTCACAAAGGAACACTTTAAAGGAATGCTAAGAAGCAGGTCAGATCCAAGTTCTCAGTATTACATTTCTTAAATCTTATTCATTTTTCCTAGGGGGACCCCAATAATCCTCTAAGATCTGGTTAAGCAGGACATTTATAACAGTTGAACCAAAATAATATTATATGCTTAGAAATAGGATAAGGAAGTTTGAGACTTTCGATACAAATTAATGGATACATAAAAAAGAAAAATATTAGTTTATGCTTAAAGTTTTGGGGTAGAACTGCAGTGTTTTTGTACTGCTCTTGATTGTGCCACAGATCTCATGGGTAAGTCAATTGACCTCTTCTAATCTTTGCTTCCACTCATCAGAATAGAAGATGAGATATACCTTCTTATTATACCTATTCTATTTAATCTGAAAGCTCTTCAGCTTAGACAGCCAAATACATAACAAACTAATTTTGATAGTTTTCTCTGTTTCTCTGTCTTCAATAATGACAATCCTAGTTTAGAAATACATTAGTGGTTTCTGTGGCACTCTGAATAACCTGATCTGTAAATCATACTTTTATCATTTATCTGCCAGTTTCCATAAGATTTGTAATTATTTAAGGTTCTATTTTAAATCCATCAGGCAACAGAACACATACCAGTTCCTTTGTGAAGATGGTATCATCTTCAACTTTCAGAAGCAGATTTTGAACCAAATCAATTTACTTGTGTAATAGGTCTCTGGGAAAAAAGCTGCAGTTTGTGCTTATAGTATAGTATTAATTATAAAAACTAGATTTCTACAGTAATAAACCAGTGCTAGCAAAATAAAGCAGATCCCTCCTCCTAGAAAATAGTGAAGATAAAGAACACAATATTTAATAAACTGTGTTCCTCTGGGCTTGAAGCAAGGATTTAATAACATCTAGTACTAAGGTAACTCAGTAAGAGCATTAAAATTTTAACTCATTACCTTATGTTCTAAGTCTAATTCAAGAATATACATAAGGAGTTTAATTGCAAAATTCTAAACATACTGAAGAAGACAAAGTTTCTTTATGTAGGAAATAGTGAAAATTGTCTTTAGAATAATCAGCATAAAGTATTAATAAATTCATCTAATTTTAAGCATCTCTCTTGAATTTAAATAGTATTCATAATCTACAATTCAATGGAATACATGTTGTGCAGAATTAAAAAAATATATTGTGTATTAATTCCTGGGAATGAAATTTAGGAAATAGGTTTTTCTTGTGTAGTTATTCTTTTTCCAATTAACTGAGAGCAAGTAGAAAGTTGGTGCAGAATAGCAGAACTAAATTTTGGAGTGAACCATGTAAATAAAATCATAATCCCAGATGTTCCATGGAACAAAGGGGAAAAAAAACTTAAACAAACAAACAAAACAAAACAATATGAGGCTTCTGCTGAAAAGCACTCTGAAGGATGTGAATATCAGCCACATAAGATTAATCAAAACACTTTTTTTTCTCTTTCTTTTTAAGAAAAGTTGTTTTTGCTAATTTTAAACAATGGCTACACTGACAAACATCTGGGAGCAACAATTCAAATGCTTCAAGAAGTAGGACCTAGAAGTAGTAATTGGCATCCCATACTCCAGGGGCAAATTATAGTGTCAGCAGCCTCTTTCAATGTTCCCCATGCTGGCCAGTGCTCTAAACAGTGTGTCTGACTACCACCAAAGTCTTATGACCACCAAAATAGGTGAGTGAGACAAACAAGTGAGTTTCTTCTTGCTGACCTGCTGCTCCTGGAGGCACAATGAGGAATACATAGTGAGCAGCTGATCATCATTTAGAAAAGCATCGGGAGAGAGTTTCAATACATGGCAAATTCAGTTTGTTAAGTTCGATTTCCTCCATTACCTTAATCATAAAAGCCTCTTTGCATTTGAGAAAATGGTACTTACAAAGGGGAAATGCATGAAAAATGTGATTAACTTTCAACTCCTTCTCTAGCTGGGCTCTTCCCATCTTTTCTGTTTTCCAGAAGCTACTCTTTGATAGGTTCACCAACTGCAAGGGAAGAGAAAGGAGGGAATGGACACTGGGGGCCCGAGTAAGCACCGGGAATTTTATGGAACAGTAGTACAAGACTCAGTACTGGATTCAGGAAAGCTAATGGGACAATTCCCACTGAATTCAGTGGGACTGGTAAATGCCAGACCTCTTCGATATATCAGTGTAAGTCGAAGAAGGCAAAATGTTTCACCAGTGTAGTTCTGGCTGCCTGGTGAGAATACAAACAGCTGTGAGATTTGTGCATTTTAGGTGACATGAGTGTTAAAACTTTCTTCTAGAAAATAAATTAAAATAGCAACTAAGTGAATGTGTAATAAAAGCTATTCATTAGAAAAGAATTATACTTTCCCTAGTGGAACAGAAGATATATACTGTTGCTACGATACCGCATCAGGTACATTTATCTGAGCAGTAGAGATTACTTTTCTAATCAGTTAATACTTCCAAATTCATTTAGAAATACTGCCTTCTTTTGCCAGGCAGGCATTGCCATCAATATTCATAGAATCATAGAATGGTCTGGGTTGGAAGGGACATTGAATATTTGTCTCTGAATATTTGGTCTCTGAATATTTGGGATATCTCTTATTTTTATTATGCCTCTGAAATAGAAGAAAACCCAAACGGAAAGTGGAAGATGCTTCTGCATTACTCCCATACAAAACTTTTCTGCTGCTAGTAATTTGTTGTCAAAAGAAAAGGGTTAGTAGTCACACAGATTCTAGGTATGGAAACCAGGGGAGGCTTGTATAGTTGATGAATAAGGGATGAGTAGGGATGGCCCCAGGGGTGGGAGATTGTTCCCTGATCATCAGACCTTGATAGCAACAAACTTCTCTCCAACAAAGACAATAGAAGTCGAAGACAACGGAAGATAAGAGAATGGTAAATTTCTGCTTTCTTATGTAAAGATAGGAATAATGAATGATTGACTCATCATTCACTGTAGTGGTTTCCTCTTTATTGTTATTCGGTATGTAAAATCTGGCTTGTTTCTTCAAAGGGGTGCTAGGTTTGAGGAGTTACCACCTAGCACCCATCTCTGCACAGACATGCAACAAACTAAAATATCAACTGCGTGTGGATTGGTTTATTGCACACCGGGTGAAAAACCCAGATTTGGGGCAACAATTTGAACTCATTATTCTAGCAACTTCAATATCCAACAGACACCAAGAGCTCTTTCATCCAGTCTCCATAGCAAGTATCACAAGTTTTCAGTCTACTGCTTGCATATTACACATATTTTTTCACTTGTGCTTTGCAATGACTCACTGAATGTTTCAAGTTAATTTTACTAATGTGAACTTGCATGGAGTCTGTAAGTTAGTTGCAAATGCAAGATGAGTATTTCTGTACAAAACTGTGAATTGGATTCAGCATATTTTTTAAAGGTTCAAGTACTTGAACCATTAGTTTAGATCTGTGGAAAACAAAGGTTCTGAAGATCATTCAAAACAAAGACAATCTCCATTTGGATACTGAGGACTGAATGTAGACATCTGACTGGAAGTTCCCTTTTTGAAATCACCCTTCTGATGCCCTTGAGAAGGGAAAGCAAAGACCCACATTTCACTCAAGATATGTTTGTGCTTTGGTAGTCTTTCTTGATCTCAAAGCTCTTTTAGCAGTACTGCTTGTAAGCAACACCACCAGCACAATTTCATTACATCCATGCAATTGGTAAGAATCAGAGAGAAGATGTGCCATTAATGTTTCTTAGAACATGAAAGTACAAGAATAACCTGCACAGTATTGTGAGCTGAAGTGTTTCCCACTGTGCAAATAACACTTCTTTATCTTTCCTTCAGTCAGTAAACAAAAGTAACTTGGGACCTGCAGTGTTTTTACTGAAGTAAGGTATTTGCCTTGAGTGTAGACAGCACAGTCTCTCATGTCTGTCTTCCTTTACCTGGAAATTACACTCACCACAAGTAAAGGCTCAGCTGAAAGCACAGCACCTGTGCCTCTTTACATGTGTTATAAATTGGAACTACAACGGATTAAATCCAATTAAAATTTATTAATTACAGCAAGTAGAATATGAGCAAAGACAGCGCTGGGCGGCAGGGGAGTCTGCGCTCCGCCACCTGCCTCTCCTTCAGTCTGAAGTTAGCCCCTTTTTATCCACAATTCAGTTCCGCAATCGTGTTTCTTAAGGTGTACTCTGCGCATGCTTATCTTGTTGTTAGGAGTTTTCTCTTCTTCTGTCTCCTTTCGCACATCCGTATATGGTGATGTTTTCTTGTGTCCTTATCAGTTCCTGATGTAAACAGTTTCGTTTCCTGGCAGTTGCCGTATCTTGTAAGTAGTTTCGTTTCCTCAGAACACAATAGATTTTGAATAAACAATATCATAGCTTGACTTCTCACACATGTTTCTCAGCTGCAACCCTCCAGTAATGTCTATCACAGTACAGGAAGATTTTTACCTTTTAATTTTTGTTGGTCTCTCTGTATTGGGCAGCTCTGGGTCCATCCATCAGGAGGGGTCCATCCAAATTAGAACTTCAACATGGGTCACCAGTATAGTCTTTCCCAGTTACTTTTTCCACGCTAAGTACAAACAGAACAGCGCACATGCCAGCATCAAATCCTGCACTTCAGCCAGAGAAGAAATGTATTCTTCATCTGTGTATGTTGTGGGGAGAATTCCCTGCCCAGATTTAAAAAAAAAAAAAA